>NC_083766.1:3240758-3345758 GCF_963514075.1 Conger conger | reverse complement strand
ATTGTGAACACAATTTTTGTAAAGTAGTGTACATTTCTGTAACTATTAAATACTAGATCTGCAAAACGTGTGTCTAGCTTTTTGATTTTAGAACTGCTCAATATTTTTTACGAATTAATTAACGAACTTGTGTTTAGAATATTTTACATTATAAATATTTAGACGCCAATGTTTATATTTTGCGTTAAATGCCAATTTGGCTGAATACCGGTAGATGCAGTACCTGACGCAAATGGCTGAAACCACCGCCTGCAAGGATCACCGAACGGTTGTCAATCGTCTGTCAAGCAAGAAAATGGAGTATGGTTTCGTTAAGGAGCGTACTATAATTATATAAACAACAGCAATGGGTCCTTTTTAAGGGCTATCTTTATCAGGCTTGTTCAAGATGCAAGGCGATTTGCCAAGTTGCACACCTAGACACCTGCAACGTTCTGCAAAACATCTGACGTTTCCTTGCGTTTCGTTTGGTGCGGGACCCGGTACCCGGTGTAACCAGAAGCAGTGACGTACTTTGTCAAGTGTACGGCTAATTCATCGTTTTTTCACGAATAATCCACTAGGTTTTTTTGCCAAGTTCAATATAACCCACTTCTTTCACCTTTCAGGCGAGATAGCATATGCGCTTGAATATTGGAATTTGCGCACTGTGCACGGGCGGTGCGTTTTCAGCATGGCGTCATCAAGGTGCGCACACACAAGAAGACGTCAGCTCAGCCCAACCCTCACCGCCCGGCCTGGAACGATTATTTTCAGTTAGTCCCTGCGACAGCCAGTATAGCTAGCAAGCGTGGTGTGTACCAGCTACGTGAACCTTCAAATATAATAATCGATTTTTAATCGGTTTATTCAACAATGGAATCTGCTGAGGAAACTACTCCGAAGTCTCCCGAAGAAAAGAGCAGTCTGTCTGCTTCTCGGAGAAGAGCGGAGATTCGCAGGAGAAAATTGCTGATGAATTCTGAAGACAGAATGAACCGAATCGTTGGGTATAGCAAAAGCGATGGCGAGTCCAACGGTAAGACAGTGACGTGCTACTTCGCCAATAATTTAGTTGCTACACAGATCCAGATGCATTGAATGTGTGCATAGGTGCCCATTGCAGGCAATGCTGATATTAACTATATAAATAAAGTCGGGTACTATTTCATTGTGTTACTCGATACCCACCCATTACGCGAAATGGCGATTAAGTATGCTGTCTATTTTGAGTGCATTCTGACATGTATTCCATGTGCATGTGATGTGCAGTAGAGGCAGTTTTAAAATATGTAGCTAGCCTGCATCATGTTGGCTCCCTAGATGACCCATTATCGTTACCACTGAAGACTGATAAACCGGTGAAAGTCGTTAAATAGAATATAGCTATTCACATTCAAATACCTTCCATGGCAGAAACGATGCATTATGGTCAATCCTCAACATTATGAAGTTGTGGGTCGTGTTATGTAGCATGATCATCCACGTAGCAAGTGAATATCCGACGTTCCTCTGATCGCAAAGAACTTGAAAATAGCACAATTATATAGTTTTTTCAGTTGGACTGAACATGTGCTTGCGTAGAATAATTTCATATTAGCTAATGTATTACAGTATTGGCTTGCATAGTGTCAATCAAATATCCTTATTTAGCCGTAGGAGATTACATTACATGTCATTTGGGTGACGCTAAAGCGACTTACAGTTGAATTAGACTAAGCAGGAGACAATCCCCCCTGGAGCAATGCAGGCCCAACGGCCCAAGGGGATCGAACCAACAACCTTGCGGGTCCCAGTCACGTACCACTACACTTCATGATGGCAGCAGTGGCTTATGGGTGATTTTCCCCCCTCCCCCCCCCCCCCCCCCCGGTCCATGGGAAGATGACAGACCTGGGATGAAGTCTCGGTTCCACCTGGATTTGGACCGGACCGAGCCCTGGTCCACGCCCGTCCCATTCGCCTCTGCGGTGCTGAGCACCAGTCACCACGGAGACGTCCTGGAGCGGAGGGGCTCGCCGGCGCCCGGGGGCGTGGACCTGCTGAGCGGCGACGTGCAGGCGGAGGAGGAGGAGGAGGAGCAGGAGGAAGAGGACGTGGTGATGGCGGGGGCGCTCCGGCAGAGGGCCCAGGGGGAGATGCAGGGGGACGGGGGCGTCTCCCGCTCCCCCCGCCGCGGCCTGCAGAAGTACCTGTCGCGCTTTGATGATGCGATGAGGCTGCGCGGCCAGGTGGCCGGGGTGAAGGCGGCCCGGGACAGCAGCTCCGAGCCCGAGGAGCTGGACCCCTTCCGCGTGTTCCGCGTGTTCGGGAGCGTCGTGCTCGCCCTCGTCGTCCGCCTCTTCGTCTGCAAGTACCTGGTGAGTCGAGTTAGCTCCCACATACAATACACTACTTTACATTAATGGCATTTGGCAGACGCTTTTATCCAGAGCGACATACAGTTGATTAGACTGAGCAGGAGACAATCCTCCCCTGGAGCGATGCAGGGTTAAGGGTTCTTGCTCAAGGGCCCAACGGCTGTGCGGATCTTATTGTGGCTACACAGGGGATCAAACCACCGACTTTGTGGGTCCCAGGCATGCACCTTAACCACTACCCTACAGGGTCATTTACTTTAACCACTACCCTACAGGGTCATGCACTTTAACCACTACCCTACAGGGTCATGCACCTTAACCACTACGCTACAGGGTCATTTACTTTAACCACTACCCTACAGGGTCATGCACTTTAACCACTACCCTACAGGGTCATGCACTTTAACCACTACGCTACAGGGTCATTTACTTTAACCAGTACACTACAGGGTCATGTACTTTAACCACTACCCTACAGGGTCATGCACTTTAACCACTACGCTACAGGGACATTTACTTTAACCACTACGCTACAGGGTCATGTACTTTAACCACTACCCTACAGGGTCATGTACTTTAACCAGTATGCTACAGGGTCATGCACTTTAACCACCATGCTACACTACAGGGTCATGCACTTTAACCACCATGCTACGCTACAGGGTCATGCACTTTAACCACCATGCTACGCTACAGGCCACCCCAGATCATTATCTCATCACCCAGTGTCTCCCTTTGTCGAGTCCACACTCAGAAACAAAAGGTTCTTTGGCTTGTCTCCATAGAGGAACCCTTTTTTAGTTATTTGCAGAGCCCTCTGTCATCGGTGTGAGGTGTGAAGGCTCCTTGACAAAGCTCCTTTTTGAAGAAGACACCGGGTTGTTCTACAGCAGCGTTACTCAACTCCAGGTCCTGCGGGTCACGGGGTCTGCAGGTATTCGCTTCAACCGTGCGCTACACCACCTTATTTTACGAGTGTTTTACCTGCTTGGTTCAGATGATAAGCTCATTCGTGAAATCTGGTGGTGTAGCGCACGGATGAAGCGAATGCCTGCAGACACTGCGGCCCGCAGGACGTGGAGCTGAGTAGCGCTGTTATACAGTATATTATCACAGGGTTAAGTGAGGTGCTGTTATGAGGAGTTACCTGTGGTTCTGTTCTAAACCCATTATTTCTGATTTACAGTCCATATTTGCACCATTCCTGACCCTCCAGCTGGCTTACATGGGCCTGTACAAATACTTTCCAAAGGTGAGTTATGGTTTTTTAAACTGTTCTTGTCTTTCTCTCTTAATTATGCATGCCTGCGCCATAACTGTCAGCAGTGACTGAATGTAAGAGTAGAATGTGTCAAATAAAACTTGGATGAAGCAGCAGAGGCTGATTCCGAGTGGTAAAATGACTATATTGGAAGTAAATGGTAAATGGTTGGCATTTATATAGCGCCTTCATCCAAAGCACTGTACAATTGATGCTTCTCATTCACCCATTCATACACACACTCACACACCAACGGCAATTGGCTGCCATCCAAGGCACCAACCAGCTGTAGAGACTGAGGATTCTGCAGGAACTGTGTCTTAACAGGTAATAAGATCAAGGTGTTGTCTGTGTGTGTGTGTGTTTTGCATCATGTGTAACCCACAATCCTCTGGGGCCGCTCAGGGTGAGAAGAAGAAGACCACCACGGTGCTCACCGCCGCCCTGCTGTTGTCCGGGATACCTGCAGAGGTCATCAACCGCTCCATGGACACTTACGGCAAGATGGCCGACGTGTTCACCGACCTCTGCGTCTACTTCTTCACCTTCGTCGCGTGTCACGAGATCCTCCTCCTGTTCGGCTCCGAGATCCCCTGAGGGCCCGGGGGGGAATCCTGTCGGCCATTTCCCCCGGTCTGGCGGACTCAGGAGACCTCGACGCCCCGTTAGATCCTTGCCCTGCTTGGCCCCCTCCACCCCACCGTATCCGCAGGGCTTCGCCTGGTTGCTGTCCTCACAAGGAAGTCCCTGAAGGTGTACAGGACGGAAGAGCGTTCGCTGGGTGCTGGGCAGGTGTTTGCAATGAGCCTGCAGGTGTCAGAGTTTGTTGGGTGATGAGAGGTTTCACCGACACAGATTAAGCTCAGTCCTGGAATGTATTGAGTTTTGTATAGAGCTGCAATCGTCAAATCTGGATCTCGAATCCAAATCACTGGCCCTGGTTTTCTTTTCTCCCAGGTAATTAGCTAAACAATTAGCGCTACTGATTGGCCAGTCTGTGTTGACACCTGACTCCCAGGTACAGGGAGGGTGGGAAAACCAGGAGTTCTCTGCACTTGAAGACCGTGATTTGATGATCACTGGTCTCGGACAAGGCTTAATCTGTGTCTGTGAAACTGGCCCTAAATGTTTCTTTGGCACTTAATTTAACAGAACAACAGCACAGCTGAGATGGGTGAGAAGGATATCTTCGTATCTCAGATTTGGACTTAACTGAATCCATTGCGCTGTAATGACCTGCTACCTGCTAAAATCATGTTCTCCGTTTGAATGTTAAAACTCAGTATTGTTTTCCCCCGCAGGTAAGCTAATTAAATACACACTGGAGACTACATTTTCACTACTGAATACTTGTGTTTTAATAATTGTCCTCAAAATAAAGGAATTAATGTATGACGCCTATAAATGTGCTCTACACTAATGGTGGGGTTTTTTTTGTTAAATTATTATCCATGTGCAACATGCATCTACAGAATCTTGTGAAGGAAGTTACTGCTATATCGTAAGAAATTGTGTTAGCGCTTCTGTCATGTATGTTTTAACTCTTAACTTTCAATTTCCTTGTGTCATAGCATGGTATGTGTTAAATAAGTGAAATGTTAAGTCCAAATTAAATTATTGAATCATTATGTGCAAATATTATTCTCTGTCCTTTTGTTTTTAATATTTCATAATTATCATTTATCCTTTTGGACGATAAAAATGCAGGTATGTGTTTACTGTAAAATATATCAACCAACATGTGTTGGGGAACTCTATGACCTGACCAATCCCATTAAGAAAGTACTTGCTGAGAACATCAATACCTTTGCTTAAAGCATCACAGAAATATTTTTGTTCTGGGACACCTTCCTATATCAAATGCCACCCAGATTCAAACCCGAACCCTTATTAACCAGCCAACCAAGATAAATAGCTGGACAATTATAGATTGTTGGCCTGTTTTATGCAAACTATTTTATCCTGCTTTTATAGTAGGTTGGGTTTCATGCAAGTTGATACCTTACGGCTCAAAAGTGAAACAGAAAATCACACTTTAAACCGGCTTATTGAAGCTCACTTTAGCAAGTCATCCTACCACTAGGTGGCAGTGTAGTTTTTAGTGGTGATGTGACGCGAATAATCGTTCGCTATTGTGGGACTGCGAAGTAAAATAATATTGGAGGAAAATAAAACCATTAAAATACGTTGCCGTTTCCTGTGGAGTTGACACAGCTGATATGGGACGAGAGTCGAGGTGAGTACCGCTACATTAACCCCGTTTTCACTGGTAAAATTTTAAAGAATTCCCACCTAGCTAGCTATCATACTAGCTAGAATATACTTTGTGAATTCTAAAGTTAGCTTGCTAACTAACTAACTAGCTAGCTAGCAAGCAGGCAAGCAATGATTTTGCTAGGCCCCACATAAAGGGACGCTTACAGTAACCAGCTCAGTATTCGCTACACGTGAAAAAATATCTTCCTTAAAACTGTAAAGTTTATCTGTGTGTTTAGGTTTCGTTGGTTATTAATTTTGCCCAGCGGTAGCATGTAGCTACCGGTCTACGCGTGGCGCATTTGTTCATAGTACATGGAGGATACCAAAGGTTTGCTAGTATGACGCTGCCATTCACATGGTAACTGTTACGGTAAAGTAACTAGCTAGCAATGTAGTTTGATAGCTAGCTTACTACATGAACAACATTTTTATTTTACCGGTTTAAGTGTAGTCTACCTACCATATGTAGCGAACTACCGTAGACTTTAACGCAGATTAGTTGGCGAACCTTACTACTGTCTCGGTGGCTTTTCAACCATCCCGCATGTCATAACCTTAATTCTGTAGGTCTGCTCCCTGGGTAGGCAGGTTATTTCATGGGGAAGTTCAACACGGAAAACAAAAGCAAAGTTATGTTTTGAGCTAAGTGGCTATCTATCTAACAACCCTAAATGGTTTGCAATCGCTGCAATTAATCGGCTGTGTTCAAGTGGACGATGTCTAAATGGTCTTATGTTGGTGTAGAACCCGGTATCATTAACCAGATGTTCCCAAACTCTAGGTCGCATGATGCAAAATATCCAGTAGGGAACATCTGACAATCGATACCGGGTTGTGCACGAACATGTCCGAGGGGCACTTGTTTTGTTTTTTCAAAAAGGAGAAATGAGTGCGCTATTGCATTGAAATTAGTAGGTGTGCGCCAAAATTATTCTCCCAGTTTCTTTTAGACTTTAGACTATTTTTTGGGGAAACGACAGATTGATTATATACTGTGGGACGATTTGGCGCGAGTATTTTCCGATTCATGGTCCATGGGGCATCAAATGCGTACTTCCCACACTTTACAGTTAAACTACACACATCTCTCAGTTTTGTGACGATATGATGTCATGTGTGGATATTAAAACCGGATTAACGGATCTGCGCTGTCTCGCTTCCACAGGCACTACCGAAAGCGGTCGGCCTCCCGGGGCCGGTCGGGCAGCCGGTCGAAGAGCCGCTCTCCGGAGAAGCGCTCGAAGCGCGAGGACAGGGCTGGCTCCCGTAACCGCGACCGCGACCGCGGCAGGAGAGAGCGGTCGCGCAGCAGGGACCGCCGCCGCTCACGATCCCGCGACAGGAAGCGGCCCAGGTGAGAGAGGGGGGGAAGGGTGCGAGTCCCAGGTGAGAGAGCCTTTGGCATAAGGTGCTTGACTTGGGACCTGGAAGGTTGGCGGTTCGTGACCCGGTGTAGCCACAAGAAGATCCCCACAGCTATTTAGCAAGGCCTTCAACCCCACAATCCTGCTTAGACTAATCAACTGTGAGGTCCTTTTGGATAAAAGCATCAGTTAAATGACTGCAATGTTATGTGTCGAGGATGCGAATCCAAGGAGAGAGAGAGTCAAGGGTGCTCCTGCGTGTTTAAATCATGTTAAACTCTGTCACGTTAACTGCGATCGACAGTGTAGCTACAGTAAGTGGTTGGAGAACTAACCAGGCTTGTTATGACTAGCCAAAGTTGTGGGTCTGATTCCCTGGTGAGAGAGTACAGTTGTACCTTGGAGCAAATTGCGTAACTTCAACAGCTTCAGGTACACGACCAGTTGCATTTGGATAAGAATGTTGAAAATGTAAATGTCTTGTGGAAGTTTCTGGATGCTAGACCAGGGCTGCCTGTAACCTGCTGGCTGAGGTATAAGACTGGGACCTGGTATAAGGTATAAGACTGGGACCTGGAAGACTGGTGGCTCGAGCCCCAGTGTAGTCATGATAACGTCTGCACAGCTGTTCGGCCCTTGAGCAAGGCCTTGAACCCCCACATTGTGCCAGGGGGGATTGGCCCCTGTTTAGTCTAATCAACTGTAAGCTGCCACGCTGTAACGGTATCGTTGAAGGTTCTGGATGCGAGGTGGAATCGGGGTCTCTGACGGCGGGTGGTTGTTGGTCTCTGACGGCGGGTGGTTGTTGGTTCCAGGCGCTCCAGGAGCAGGGCTCTCTGACGGCGGGTGGTTGTTGGTTCCAGGCCCTCCAGGAGCAGGGCTCTCTGATGGCGGGTGGTTGTCAGTCTCTGACAGCGGGTGGTTGTTGGTCTCTGACGGCGGGTGGTTGTCGGTCTCTGACAGCGGGTGGTTGTTGGTTCCAGGCGCTCCAGGAGCAGGGAGAGGAGGCGCAGCCGCAGTCGGGAGCGTAGGAGGAGCCGCAGCAGGCACAGGTCTGCCAGCCCGAGCAAGAGCCGCAAGAACGAGGACCGGTGAGCCGTCGCCGCGGAAACGCCCACAACATGACATCGCTCTCTCAACACGACATCGCTCTCAACACGACATTGCTCTCTCTCAACACGACATCACTCTCTCTCAACACGACATCGCTCTCTCTCAACACGATATCGCTCTCAACACGACATTGCTCTCTCTCAACACGACATCACTCTCTCAACACGACATCGCTCTCAACACGACATTGCTCTCTCTCAACACGACATCACTCTCTCTCAACACGACATCGCTCTCTCTCAACACGACATCGCTCTCTCTCAACACGACATCGCTCTCTCTCAACACGACATCGCTCTCTCTCAACACGACATCGCTCTCTCTCAACACGACATCGCTCTCTCTCAACACGACATCGCTCTCTCTCAACACGACATCGCTCTCTCTCAACACGACATCGCTCTCTCTCAACACGACATCGCTCTCTCTCAACACGACATCGCTCTCTCAACACGACATCGCTCTCTCAACACGACATCGCTCTCTCAACACGACATCTCTCTCTCAACACGACATCTCTCTCTCTCTCAACACGACATCGCTCTCTCTCAACACGACATCGCTCTCTCTCTCTCAACACGACATCGCTCTCTCTCTCTCAACACGACATCGCTCTCTCTCTCTCAACACGACATCGCTCTCTCTCTCAACACGACATCGCTCTCTCTCAACACGACATCGCTCTCTCTCAACACGACATCGCTCTCTCTCAACACGGCATCGCTCTCTCTCAACACGACATCGCTCTCTCTCAACACGACATCGCTCTCTCTCAACACGACATCGCTCTCTCTCAACACGACATCGCTCTCTCTCAACACGACATCGCTCTCTCTCAACACGACATCGCTCTCTCTCAACACGACATCGCTCTCTCTCAACACGACATCGCTCTCTCAGCGCGACGTCCGAACACATCTGTCTGCAAAAAGTGACATCACATCACCCATAGTCCCTATTTCAGAGGAACCAGCACATAGCCCCCCCCATCTGCACCCACGGTACCCCTGTGTCCCCCACATTGGAAGCTGACACTCGTGCCCCTGGGATCAATGCATGAAAGCTTCACAGCTTTATTTGGGGCCGGTTTCACAGACACAGATTAAACCCAATTGTGCACTAAATTGAGTTTTGTAAGGAGAATCATCAATGAAAATGTAATTTGGTCCAGTGCTAGACTTAATCTGGCTCTGTGAAACTGTCTCTCTCCCTCTCCCTCTCCCTCTCTCCCTCTCCTTACCCTCCCTCCCTCCCTTTCCTTAAACATGCTCTGTGTTGTCACGGCTGCTTTTCACAGGTCCAAGAGTAAGGAAAGATCTGACAACCCCGAGCAGTCCGCAGAGAAGAAGAAGATTAAGGAAGAGAAGGAGGAAGAGAAGGTTGAAGATGTGAGTTATCCTTCTATACGCCTCAACTGGCTCATCATGACTGTGCGCTGGGTCCAGTGACCTCATGACTGTGCGCTGGGTCCAGTGACCTCATGACTGTGCGCTGGGTCCAGTGACCTCATGACTGTGCGCTGGGTCCAGTGACCTCATGACTGTGCGCTGGGTCCAGTGACCTCATGACTGTGCGCTGGGTCCAGTGACCTCATGGCTGTGCGCTGGGTCCAGTGACCTCATGGCTGTGCGCTGGGTCCAGTGACCTCATGGCTGTGCGCTGGGTCCAGTGACCTCATGACTGTGCGCTGGGTCCAGTGACCTCATGACTGTGCGCTGGGTCCAGTGACCTCATGACTGTGCGCTGGGTCCAGTGACCTCATGGCTGTGCGCTGGGTCCAGTGACCTCATGACTGTGCGCTGGGTCCAGTGACCTCATGACTGTGCGCTGGGTCCAGTGACCTCATGACTGTGCGCTGGGTCCAGTGACCTCATGGCTGTGCGCTGGGTCCAGTGACCTCATGGCTGTGCGCTGGGTCCAGTGACCTCATGGCTGTGCGCTGGGTCCAGTGACCTCATGACTGTGCGCTGGGTCCAGTGACCTCATGGCTGTGCGCTGGGTCCAGTGACCTCATGGCTGTGCGCTGGGTCCAGTGACCTCATGGCTGTGCGCTGGGTCCAGTGACCTCATGGCTGTGCGCTGGGTCCAGTGACCGCAGGCCTGGTCCCTGACTGTCAGTGTTGAACAGCTGGCTTCATTTTTAAACTGGGGAAAAGTACACACAGTGTCGTTCTCTTCCTAAATTTGATCCAGCCCTTTTAACTCTGCTATTAACATAATTGTTGTCATAATTGTTAATGCTTTACCCATCCAAATCCTACCTTTCTGACTAGGTTTCTGATTTAGCTGTAACTGGTTCAGCCCATTTGAATTCCTGTGATTGATTCACTTTGAGTTTTTTTCCATCCTACCTTTAAACCACGCCACCAAATTGTGGAGTTTTTTCTTGCTGCTGTTTGAGGGGTGTTGTCCCCACTGGGGAGTTAAAAATAAATGAATAAAAAAATTATTTATTTTTTATCATTTTTTATTATTATTTTTTAAACCTTGCATCACACTTTGCTATTTTGGGGCTCTGGCCTGGTGTTGTGCCCTTGTCTTGCCCTGTTGTTCCTCTGTAAAGCATCTTTAATCTTCGGTCTGGTGTTGTGCCCCAGCAGCAGGACTTTGACCAGAACCGGCTGGAGGAGGAGATGAGGAAGAGGAAGGAGCGGGTGGAAAAGTGGCGGGAGGAGCAGAGGAGGAAGGCCATGGAGAACATCGGCGAGCTGAAGAGGGAGCTGGAGGAGATGAAGCAGGGCAAGAAGTGGAGTCTGGAGGACGATGACGGTGAGGAGCCATTTTAAACACCAGCGGGAACCGTGCCCTGGTCGCTAGGATACCGAGAGTAAAATGACCGACTCTAGACCAGAGGTCCTCACTCCTGGTCCTGGAGAGATGTACAGGTTGTGCTGGCTTTCACTGTCACTCAGCACTCATCAAAGAAAGCAGCTGATTACACAGTTAACTCACCTCACCCTGTCGGTTGCTGATTTTTAAGGTGAAAACAAAAACCCAGAGCACCCTGGCTCTCTCCAGGCCAGGGTGCCCATGGGAACACTGCTGTAGACCGTGGTGTCCATGGGAACACTGCTGTAGACCGCGGTGCCCATGGGAACACTGCTGTAGACTGTGGTGCCCATGGGAACACTGCGTTAAAAGGATGGGTCACTCAGCAGCCACCCAGAAACCTTCTCTTAAAACAATTAACATTTTTCTGCACATAAACAGGTGTGTGACCGGATCGATCATTCCTCTCATAACAAGCTATGATTGGAGTTCATTTTACTAAGCACGACGTTCACTCTACGCGTGTAACAGATGTGTTGTATTAGTGTTATGATGATGATGACGATGACGAAGAGGTGATCGCGGCTCTGTTCCAGATGACGATGAGGAGGCCCCGGCCCCCGTGGAGCCGGAGGAGGAAGAGGAGGCCACGGCGGCCGTTCCCGAGGAGGCCACGCCCATGGAGGAGGAGGTGGGCGAGGAGGTGGACCCGCTGGACGCCTACATGGAGGAGGTGAAGGAGGAGGTGAAGAAGTTCAACATGGGCTCCATGCGCGGCGGAGACAAGGTGAGCGCCTCACAAAATGGCCGCCCTCTGTGTGCAGCCCCATTATGGTCATTGGAGCAAAGGTTGGCAAGTAGATGTCAAACGTGCACACTTCACACTATATTACATCACATTATCGGCATTTGGCAGATGCTCTTATCCAGAGCGACATACAGTTGATTAGAGCAGGAGACAATCCTCCCCTGGAGCAATGCAGGGTTAAGGGCCTTGCTCAAGGGCCCAACGGCTGTGTGGATCTTATTGTGGCTACACCGGGATTAGAACCACCGACCTTGCGTGTCCCAGTCATTTACCTTAACCACTACGCTACAGGCCGCCCACTTCACTCTTCACCTTGGGAATTTGTCTGTTTTTATGTGGCAGGACACTTGGATTAAGATGATTCACTGTGAGTTGGGCACACAAACATTTACAGCTAAAAAAAAAAGTTTGATCTCGGGTGGAATTACCCTTTAAGAACAATCTGATCACACATTTTATGATCTTACACAAAGTTAAAAAAACCATGGTTTTGCTTTCGACAGAAGGGGGTGATGAAGGTGACCAAGGTGATGACGGTTGTCACCACGAAGAAGGCCCCACACACCACCAAGAAGAAGGGAGAGCTGATGGAGAATGACCAGGACGCCATGGAGGTACTGAACTACTGCCCCAACTACTGCCCCAGCTTCTGCCCCAACTACTGCCCCAGCTTCTGCAAGGGCTATGCCAGTGTTACGGGTCTAGCTGTGTGAAGATTAGATTGTCTGTCGATTAGTACTTTGTTATAGCGGTAAACATTGTTGTTTCTTAGATTAGTTTTACACTTAATGTTTATAAATGGGCCTCTGTACTTGGCGATACCAATGTTTTCTATTGCTGGGAGTAGCACTGATGTTTGCAAAATGGCGACTGCCAAGTGTAATTGCAAAGTTGGCAGTTAAAATGTTTGCATCATGTGGCGCCGTCTGAAAGTAATCTTACTCCATCGAGCAGTGGTTGAATTAGTGGCTTTGTGGACAGTAAGTTTGTGATTGAGAAGTGTACATTCTCACATTATACTGTGTTGGTTGTATGATAGAAGTCTGGACATTTCTCATTCTGTTGATACTTTATTCTTTAACTTTCAATGATTTGATGTTAAAAGCTAAGGGTAGGCACTTGATTTGTTCAGATTCAGATTCAGCTTTAGTGTTGCATCTTCATCATTCACATATTAAAAAAAGAGCAAAAGACATGTGTTGTGTGTGGACCTGTGGGAAAAGCTAAGGGTAGGCGGTTGATTTGTTGTTTCTGTACATGTGTGGAAGACTATGGGTAGGCAGTTGATTTGTCGTGTCTGTGACAGTACTCCTCGGAGGAAGAGGAAGTGGACCTGCAGACGGCGCTGACCGGCTACCAGACCAAGCAGCGGAAGGTTCTGGAGCCCGTGGATCACAAGAAGATCGAGTACGACCCTTACCGCAAGAACTTCTACGTGGAGGTGCCAGAGCTGGCCAAGATGACACCGGAGGGTGAGTCTCCACAGACTTTCAATCCAGAATTGAAGTACTTTTCTGTGCTCGATTGATTAGGACCAGAAGGTTGGGTTTGCACTTTTTGAAAATGTTTTACAGGTTCCCAGACGAGCTCAGTAAAGCGTAGAAAAGTATTTGAATCCAAACGTCTGGATCAAACTAAGATGGGGAGCTTACACCCTGTCCTTACCTGCTGTCTCTCCCTCTTTCTCCCCCCCCCCTCTCTCTCTCTCTCCCTCCTGTAGAGGTGAACGTGTACAGGCTGGAGCTGGAGGGTATCACAGTGAAGGGGAAAGGGTGCCCCAAACCCATAAAAACCTGGGTGCAGTGCGGGACCTCCATGAAGATCCTGTGCGCCCTCAAAAAGTGAGTCTGCAGCACCTCGCAGCCAGGAGGTCCTGGGTTCAGATCCTGGCTCAGGTTTCTGGGTGGAGTGTGCATGTTCTCCCCGTGTCTGTGTGGAGTGTCTGTGTGGAGTCTGCATGTTCTCCCCGTGTCTGTGTGGAGTTTACATGTTCTCTCCGTGTCTGTGTGGAGTTTGCATGTTCTCCCCGTGTCTGTGTGGAGTTTGCATGTTCTCCCCGTGTCTGTGTGGAGTTTGCATGTTCTCCCCGTGTCTGTGTGGAGTTTACATGTTCTCTCCGTGTCTCTGTGGAGTTTGCATGTTCTCCCCGTGTCTGTGTGGAGTTTGCATGTTCTCCCCGTGTCTGTGTGGAGTTTGCATGTTCTCCCCGTGTCTGTGTGGAGTTTACATGTTCTCTCCGTGTCTGTGTGGAGTTTGCATGTTCTCCCCGTGTCTGTGTGGAGTTTGCATGTTCTCCCCGTGTCTGTGTGGAGTTTGCATGTTCTCCCCGTGTCTGTGTGGAGTTTGCATGCTTTCCCCGTGTCTGTGTGGAGTCTGCATGTTCTCCCCGTGTCTGTGTGGAGTTTGCATGTTCTCCCCGTGTCTGTGTGGAGTTTGCATGTTCTCCCCGTGTCTGTGTGGAGTTTGCATGTTCTCCCCGTGTCTGTGTGGAGTTTACATGTTCTCTCCGTGTCTGTGTGGAGTTTGCATGTTCTCCCCGTGTCTGTGTGGAGTTTGCATGTTCTCCCCGTGTCTGTGTGGAGTTTGCATGTTCTCCCCGTGTCTGTGTGGAGTTTGCATGCTTTCCCCGTGTCTGTGTGGAGTCTGCATGTTCTCCCCGTGTCTGTGTGGAGTCTGCATGTTCTCCCCGTGTCTGTGTGGAGTTTGCATGTTCTCCCCGTGTCTGTGTGGAGTCTGCATGTTCTCCCCGTGTCTGTGTGGAGTTTGCATGTTCTCCCCGTGTCTGTGTGGAGTTTGCATGTTCTCCCCGTGTCTGTGTAGAGTCTGCATGTTCTCCCCGTGTCTGTGTGGAGTCTGCATGTTCTCCCCGTGTCTGTGTGGAGTCTGCATGTTCTCCCCGTGTCTGTGTGGAGTCTGCATGTTCTCCCCGTGTCTGTGTGGAGTCTGCATGTTCTCCCCGTGTCTGTGTGGAGTCTGCATGTTCTCCCCGTGTCTGTGTGGAGTTTGCATGTTCTCCCCGTGTCTGTGTGGAATGTCTTTGTGGAGTTTGCATGTTCTCCGTGTCTGTGGGTTTCCTCTGGGTACTCTGGTTTCCTCCCACAGCCCAAACACAAGCAGGTTATGTTACTTGGGGGGAGATTAACAGGGCGTGGCTGTACCAGTGTGTGCTCAGTCTCTCTACCCTGTATGAAATGGACTCCAGAGCTTAGAGTAAGGTAATGCCGGCGAGGGTAATGCAGGAACAGGCTGTTTCACTTCCATCTAATATGGGGAAAATACCGAGCTGCAACGCGTTGGGATCGGTTCATTTCTAGACTACGATCCCAAGATGTTTCAGACCCCTGGGCTGAACATAATGAGTGTTTCGTGCACACTGTATACGTCTCTGATTGGTGGGGATGTCTGTTGCCGCGTTCTCCGACAGGCACAGCTACGAGAAGCCCACGCCCATCCAGACCCAGGCCATTCCCGCCATCATGTCCGGGCGTGACCTGATCGGCATCGCCAAGACCGGCAGCGGGAAGACCATCGCCTTCCTCCTGCCCATGTTCCGCCACATCCTGGACCAGAGGCCCCTGGAGGAGGCCGAGGGCCCCATCGGTGAGGGCCGGGGGTTCCCATCTCCCCCCCTGGGTCCATTTTACTCAACCGAAGAAACATTTATTACATTACATTACATTACATTACATTACATTACATTACAGGCATTTAACAGATGCTCTTACCCAGAGCGACATACAGTGAAGTGCAGATCAATCCCTGGGACAAGTACGTTCAGGAAAGTACCCTTGAAGAGTAAATCAACTTACCAAGTAGCATACCACAGCTGGCAGCTTGAATACCCTGAGTACTACATTACATTACATTACATGGCATTTAGCAGACGCTCTTATCCAGAGCCACGTACAATGAAGTGCAAATCAAACACAAGTATGAGTGCTAAGAGGACCTGAGAGGACAGTACAGTTCCGAGTCCTAGTGTAAACATACAGATAATCAGAACCCCTTGAAGAGTAACTACAATAATTATTATTACATTAGTGATTTGGGTGAATGAGTGGGCCTGACCTGCTCTGTCCTCTGGGCTCCAGAGAGAGCAGGTTATCGAGGAGCGGGGGGTGAACGGGTGACTGACCTGCTCTGTCCTCTGGGCTCCAGAGAGAGCAGGTTATCGAGGAGCGGGGGGTGAACGGGTGACTGACCTGCTCTGTCCTCTGGGCTCCAGAGAGAGCAGGTTATCGAGGAGCGGGGGGTGAACGGGTGACTGACCTGCTCTCTGTCCCACAGCGGTGATAATGACCCCCACCAGGGAGCTGGCTCTGCAGATCACCAAGGAGTGCAAGAAGTTCTCCAAGCCGCTGGCGCTGAGGGTGGTGTGCGTGTACGGAGGGACCGGGATCAGTGAGCAGGTAACCCACACACCCGCACACAGGTAACCCACACACAGGTAACCCACACACCCGCACACAGGTAACCCACACACCCACACACCCGCACACAGGTAACCCACACACAGGTAACCCACACACCCGCACACAGGTAACCCACACACCCGCACACAGGTAACCCACACACCCGCACACAGGTAACCCACACACCCGCACACAGGTAACCCACACACCCACACTCAGGTAACCCACACACCCGCACACAGGTAACCCACACACAGGTAACCCACACACAGGTAACCCACACACAGGTAACCCACACACCCCCTTCACTGCCAGGATGAAGGCCCGTCCACACCAAGAACCATAACGATGTGAGCATCCACACTGATGAACGATAACTTTCTGCAGATAGTCTCTCGGCTGTGTCGTCTGACAGTTTGCGCATGATGCCCTGTAAATTCGGATGGATTTTGATTGGCTGTCAGTGTTTTATCATTATATTACATTAATGGCATTTGGCAGACGCTCTTATCCAGAGTGACGTGCAGTTGATTAGACTACGTAGGAGACAGCCACCCCCCCCTGGAGCAATGCAGGGTTAACGGCTGTGCGGATCTTATTGTGGCTTGACCGACTCTGCGGGTCCCAGTCATGTGCCCTAACCACTACGCTACAGGCCGCCCCTCTCTCAGTGTGGATGAAAACTGTTCTTTTACTGTGTGGGCTGATACCGAAAGCTAGAGGCTGGCTCTGTGCCCTGAAAGTGGACATTGATCTTGTTTGTTAACAGGGCTGGAATGAACTTCTTTGCCGACAAGCAGCAGTAGCCGAGTAGCTTCCAAAAATGACCAGCCAATGTCACTGTTTGCCTGCTTACTCTCTCCCTCCCTCCCTCCCTGTGACGGACAGATCGCTGAGCTGAAGAGAGGGGCGGAGATCATCGTCTGTACGCCGGGGAGAATGATTGACATGTTAGGTGCCAACAGTGGTGAGTCCCCTGCAGTCAGCTTTTGGGTTTTTATTTTTTATTTTAACTTTGCTAGTTATGAATCGATAGTTCTGTCTGGTGTTGTTCTGAAGGCTGCAGTATCCATCTTTTGAAAGTACTTTGCCGTGCGACCCAGTTGTCAGTGAGACTTTCTCGTGAGTAGTGCCCCTGTATCTCCAGCAGATTAATTACAATAATCAGCAGTTGTCCAGCTGTCTAGTTATAACGTTGTTGTTTAGCTGACGCTTTTATCCAAAGTGACTTACAGTTGATTAGACTAAGGGCGCCAATCCCCCCCCCAGGAGAAATGTGGGGTTAAGGGCCTTGCTCACCAACCTTCCAGGTCCCAGTCAAGCACCTTAGCCACTAGGCTACAGGCTGCCCACGACTACTTATGGGTCAGACTCCATTTGATGAAATCAGTTTAATTCTAATGACCCGCACTTATCCAGCTGTCTAGTCTGAACCTGCGCCGTGACCAGCATATCCACACCTGAACTCTGGGGAGAGTGTTTCGATGAAGTGCACTTCCCTGTTTTAGGAGGGCCATTTGAATGGGGACCGCCATTTTGTTTCTTTTTCTCCCCACACACTGTGAATCCTGCCATCTGCAGATTTGCATTTTGCTGTTTTGCATGTAGTTGATTAACATGGGGAAGCTTAGCTGGGTGTTCATTTTTGTGCTTTTACATTTGCACTTCACACACCTGAGCTGATTGGGATGAGTGTTCTATAATAATAATAATAATAATATGAATTTATTATTATTATTATTAATTTAGCTACGGACTTAAGGCCCTTGTTCAAGGGCCCAACAGCTGTGCAGATCTCATCATGGCTGAAATGTGCTTTCTTCAATATAAACAAAAGAAAAAACTATTTTGCTAAGCCTTTTTTAAGAGGTTAGTCCACTGAAACTGCCGTGCATTGTAAATGTTACGTTTTTCTCCAGTGATTCCTGGAAGGCTGAAGTACAGAAAGGGTGTTAGCCGTTAGCCTGCAGCATGTTTAATGAGGTCAGCCTGAGATTAACTGGAGGGAGGATCTGGAGACCAATGTCCGTGAAACTCCACATTAATAGTGCCTCATTATGCAGCCATTTTAAGCCAAGAGAGTCAAGATTCCCTGGATTTAGACGACTCTGGAATCAGTAGGCATCAGCGTGCTTTTAACGAGTCATTGGTTTCATCCAAAATCAATCCCTTGACTCTACGTGGCAATAAAATGTGAGTATATTACTGAAATGACACATTGATTAGGCTACATGTGCCAAACCCAAAGTGCTCAAGACACAGCATCGCTCAAGACACTGGACTGAAATTTTGTGATGGAGATATTTGGGTACTGACCTCGACCTCATATTTGTTAATGACATGCCGTGCGTGAGGGGAAATCATCGGATGGGCCCTGCAGCTGATGTTAGGCCAAGTTGTCCTGCATTGCTTGGATTGTGAATGTCTGTGAGTTCGAATCAGTTCCACTTACTAAACTGTTGACATTATCTGACCATGTCGGGACACATATCCTCAAGACTATTGGAAGTGTTCCCGATGATAAGCCGGCCAGAGGTAGGTGGAGAGAAGATACTACTGGGATTGTAGCTTGGCGTAGACTATTAGGTCACCTGTGTTCAGTTTTCTCTCTGTTTTTTGGCTTTGTCACACACACCTACTTGCTTGACACATGGATGAGGTACCTCTGACCAGACCTGGGTCAAATACATAATCGTTTTGGATTCAAATACTTTTCTGTGCTCGATTGATCAACCAATTGTCAACCAAGAGCACCAGAATGCGGAGTTGGCACTTTTTGAGAGTGTCATAGGTTTCAGTACACCAGACGAGCTCAGTAAAGTGTAGAAAAGTATTTGAATCCAAAACGATTACGTACTCGACCCTGGCCTGCCTTTGACACTGAGAAAGCTGGAGAGAAGATTAGACTGAATCATCTATTATAACTAAGACTTAAAAATGATTTCAGTGAATGTGACGGACATGTTTGTATATGTGTGTCAGGGGGGGGTTAGAGCATCACCATTATAAGGAATTAAGTCAGACTTCACATTGACAGCCACATGAATAAGACTTGTGTGAAACTAAGTATAGGTCAAGCTATGAATATTTACCTTGCTGTTTATATCTTATATTAGTGATCGATTACGATATTTTGAATATCTTATTTTTATTTATATCTTCCACACATGCGCGGTAATCTCTAATATGTTTTTTCGTAGGTGAAAAGCTGCTCTGATATTGCGTCATGTGGCAGAGTCTCTTTTGTTTGTGTGATGTGGCCATTTGAGTTTTACAGGTTCTCCTTGCTCTTCAGATGGTACGCAAGACGGGCAAAAAAGCCGCAATTTGGCCACTAAAGATACATTTTCATAGGAACTTGTTTTAAGTGTATTTTTTAAAGTGGTGTGCTGTAGATAATTGATGCGTTGTGAGCCGGGGAGCTTCTCGCCCTGATTGGCCGTCTGCGTGTGTCTGTCCCTGTCCCTGGGCGTAGGGCGGGTCACTAATCTCCGACGGGTCACGTACGTGGTGGTGGACGAAGCGGACCGGATGTTCGACATGGGGTTCGAGCCGCAGGTGAGTGGGGTCCCCCTCGATGTCAGCACGTCCTGAATTTAATGAGCTATCCTGCCTCACAACCAATCACAGAGCACTGAGCATCACTCTAGTTTTACTCCTTTTGCAATAAACTAGGTTGTGGTTCCAATGTGAAATATACTTTTATTTTCCAAAAGGCCTCAACTGGAGATGCACAGTAATATCTGGGTCATATCTTAGATATGGGCTCATTGGTATTCTTAGGTATTGGCTGAAAACGGGAACGTATCGATATTGAACGTTAACGTGAATAATTGACGTGGAGTGGGGTTTTAAAGGCTGAGTTGGCCGTGTGTTTGATGACCGTAGCGCCCCCCTGTGTGTGCCCCAGGTAATGCGCATTGTGGATAACATCCGACCGGACCGGCAGACCGTCATGTTCTCCGCCACCTTCCCGCGGGCCATGGAGGCCCTGGCCCGGAGGATCCTGCTCAAGCCCATCGAGGTGCAAGTGGGAGGCAGGAGCGTCGTCTGCTCCGACGTGGAGCAGCACGTGGTGAGGCCTCCATCTTACCTACGTCTACTCTAACCATCCTTCCCAAAGGCCTCCATCTTACCTACGTCTACTCTAACCTTCCTACCCAAAGACATTTATCTCACCTACGTCTACTCTAACCATCCTACCCAAAGGCCTCCATCTTACCTACTGCTACTCTAACCATCCTACCCAAAGACCTCTATATCTCACCTACTGCTACTCTAACCATCCTACCCAAAGACCTCTACATCTCACCTACTGTTACTCTAACCATCCTACCCAAAGACCTCTATATCTCACCTACTGTTACTCTAACCATCCTACCCAAAGACCTCTATATCTCACCTACTGTTACTCTAACCATCCTACCCAAAGACCTCTATATCTCACCTACTGATACTCTAACCATCCTACCCAAAGACCTCTATATCTCACCTACTGTTACTCTAACCATCCTACCCAAAGACCTCTACATCTTACCTACTGTTACTCTAACCATCCTACCCAAAGACCTCTATATCTCACCTACTGTTACTCTAACCATCCTACCCAAAGACCTCTATATCTCACCTACTGTTACTCTAACCATCCTACCCAAAGACCTCTATATCTCACCTACTGTTACTCTAACCATCCTACCCAAAGACCTCTACATCTCACCTACTGCTACTCTAACCATCCTACCCAAAGACCTCTACATCTCACCTACTGCTACTCTAACCATCCTACCCAAAGACCTCTACATCTCACCTACTGCTACTCTAACCATCCTACCCAAAGACCTCTACATCTCACCTACTGCTACTCTAACCATCCTACCCAAAGACCTCTATATCTCACCTACTGTTACTCTAACCATCCTACCCAAAGACCTCTACATCTTACCTACTGTTACTCTAACCATCCTACCCAAAGACCTCTATATCTCACCTACTGTTACTCTAACCATCCTACCCAAAGACCTCTATATCTCACCTACTGTTACTCTAACCATCCTACCCAAAGACCTCTATATCTCACCTACTGTTACTCTAACCATCCTACCCAAAGACCTCTACATCTTACCTACTGCTACTCTAACCATCCTACCCAAAGACCTCTACATCTCACCTACTGCTACTCTAACCATCCTACCCAAAGACCTCTACATCTCACCTACTGCTACTCTAACCATCCTACCCAAAGACCTCTACATCTCACCTACTGCTACTCTAACCATCCTACCCAAAGACCTCTATATCTCACCTACTGTTACTCTAACCATCCTACCCAAAGACCTCTACATCTCACCTACTGTTACTCTAACCATCCTACCCAAAGACCTCTATATCTCACCTACTGCTACTCTAACCATCCTACCCAAAGACCTCTATATCTCACCTACTGTTACTCTAACCATCCTACCCAAAGACCTCTACATCTCACCTACTGCTACTCTAACCATCCTACCCAAAGACCTCTATATCTCACCTACTGCTACTCTAACCATCCTACCCAAAGACCTCTACATCTCACCTACTGTTACTCTAACCATCCTACCCAAAGACCTCTATATCTCACCTACTGTTACTCTAACCATCCTACCCAAAGACCTCTACATCTCACCTACTGTTACTCTAACCATCCTACCCAAAGACCTCTATATCTCACCTACTGCTACTCTAACCATCCTACCCAAAGACCTCTATATCTCACCTACTGTTACTCTAACCATCCTACCCAAAGACCTCTACATCTCACCTACTGCTACTCTAACCATCCTACCCAAAGACCTCTATATCTCACCTACTGCTACTCTAACCATCCTACCCAAAGACCTCTACATCTCACCTACTGTTACTCTAACCATCCTACCCAAAGACCCACAGCATATCTGCAGTTATGTCTGTGTGTGTGTGGCAGTTATGTCTGTGTGTGTGTGTGTGTCTGCGTGTGTGTGTGTCTGTGTGTGTGTGTGTGTGTGTGTGTGTGTGTGTGTGTGTGTGTGTGTGTGTGTGTGTGTGTGTGTGTGTGTGTGTGTGTGTGTGTGTGTGTGTGTGTTTTAGATGTTGATGGTTGTGTGTGTGTATTCAGATCGTGATCGAGGAGGAGAATAAGTTTCTGAAGCTGTTGGAGATCCTGGGGCATTACCAGGAGAAGGGCTCGGTCATCATCTTCGTGGACAAGCAGGAGCACGCCGACGGGCTGCTGAAGGACCTGATGAAGGCCTCCTACCCCTGCATGTCTCTGCACGGAGGTACGGAGCGCACACACTCCTCCCCCTCGACATCCACTCTCAACTCATCTCAACATCTCCACCTCACTTACCATCTCTCCATCTCCACCTCACTTACCGTCTCTCCATCTCCACCTCACTTACCATCTCTCCATCTCCACCTCACTTACCGTCTCCATCTCCACCTCACTCACCGTCTCTCCATCTCCACCTCACTTACCGTCTCTCCATCTCCACCTCACTCACCGTCTCTCCATCTCCACCTCACCATCTCTCCATCTCCACCTCACTCACCATCTCTCCATCTCCACCTCACTTACCATCTCTTCATCTCCACCTCACTCACCGTCTCTCCATCTCCACCTCACTTACCTTCTCCCTCCCTATCGATCCATCTCCCACGCTCACCTTCTTTATCTCTCCATCTTACTCGCTTCTCTACCTCCATCTCCCTAGTTCTTTCTGTCTGTCCATCTCACTCACTTGCCCCTTCTATCTCTCTCACTCCAGGGTAGGGTTGGGCGATAAATCGTATTGATTGTTGTTTTTACGTTTTTAAGTGTAAATAACCGTCATCGCCACCATGTGGCCTATCGCCAATCTTTCATGTTTTCCTTAAATCGGGGTAAAAATCACTCGGTCTGATCCGGAGGTGCCAGAGATTCCAGCTCGGAATTACATTTATAGCCGTTCAGTGGGATGTTTCCTCATGGGAAGTCGGAACCATAAGTTGTGTGTGAGAGTTTGGGGGAGTGGGCGAGTGCCGTTTCGAGTTGTGACTCAGAGTTTGGGCGAGTTGTGTCTCAGAGTTTGGGCGAGTTGTGTGTGAGAGTTTGGGCGAGTTGTGTGTGAGAGTTTGGGCGAGTTGTGTGTGAGAGTTTGGGCGAGTTGTGTGTGAGAGTTTGGGCGAGTTGTGTGTGAGAGTTTGGGCGAGTTGTGTGTGAGAGTTTGGGCGAGTTGTGTGTGAGAGTTTGGGCGAGTTGTGTGTGAGAGTTTGGGCGAGTTGTGTCTCAGAGTTTGGGGGAGTGGGCGAGTGCCGTTTCTGGCGTAACCAGGGCCCTTGTCTCCCAGGAATCGACCAGTACGACCGGGACAGCATCATCAACGACTTTAAGAACGGGGCGTGCCGGCTCATGGTGGCCACCTCGGTGGCGGCCCGCGGGCTGGACGTGAAGCACCTGATCCTGGTGGTGAACTACAACTGCCCCAACCACTACGAGGACTACGTGCACCGCGCGGGGCGGACCGGCCGCGCGGGCAACAAGGTGCGCGCCGGGACCCACGCCCGTCCAACACCGCTGTCCCCGCTCTGCCCAAACCTCGCCTCTCTTATCCAACACCGCTGTGCCCGCTCTGCCCAAACCTCGCCTCTCTTAGTCTCCAGTCTGGGCTTAAGACTTAAGGTTGAGCTGAATGGAAGTGTCTGTTTCTCGAGAGTAAGCGTCAGTCTAGTCTAAAATTATTTAGTTTGAAACTTGGACCAGGGCTGCCCAACCTACAAGGATGGTAGATGGCAGCCCTGGACCATTTTCAAACAAAGTAATTTTAGACTAGACTGATGCTTACTCTCGAGCACCACTTCATCTGTGTGTGAGCTTGTTTGCCTTAAAGCCAGCAAAGAGGCTGATACAAAATCATAATACAGAGTACTAAAATGTAAAAATGAATACCCGTGTGTCCCTGGACAGAAGTGTGAACGGGGATTGCGCTCTTGTGTTCCAGGGGTTCGCGTACACGTTCATCACGGAGGACCAGGTGCGGTACGCGGGCGACATTATCAAGGCCCTGGAACTTTCCGGATCCCCCGTGCCCAAAGAGCTGGAGCAGCTGTGGCTCAACTTCAAAGACCAGCAGAAAGCGGTACGGAGCTGTCACTCAAACCGCTGCGATGCTCGGAGAACCGCCTCCCCGGGCATCTTATTTTAGTTCAGTTTAGTTCTGTATCCGTGTGAAGAAAGCCTCTTGTAGTGGGTGCATGCAATAAAAATTATAATAAAGCTCAAGGATAGATTTGGGTTTGACATAAGCAAAAAAAAAAAAAAAAAAAAAAACAGTCAACCTTGAGCAGGTTGAAAGTGTCTGGTGTTTTGAAAACGATCAGTTTGCTTTCAAATGGCAGCAAGAAATGCACGTTTAAACTGGAGGGGGGGACTTCATTTCCAAAAACAGCCTTTGGCAAACTGTATTAAAAAGAAAAAAAAGAAAAAGCATTTAAATGGGCACAAGTATTCGCTCTTGGCGAGAAGTTGCAGCTCAGCCTGATGGGACGGGGCCTGTTGGGCGCGGAGCTGTTGGCTGCTCTGGCGTGTTGGCCTCTCTCTGGCGTGTTGGCCTCTCTCTGGCGTGTTGGCTGCTCTGTGGCGTGTTCGGCAGAGCCTGCTGAACCTGTCTCCCCGCTGTGTTCCAGGAGGGGAAGAGCATCAGGAGCAGCAGCGGGTTCTCGGGGAAGGGCTTCAAGTTCGACGAGACGGAGCACGCCCTCGCCAACGAGCGCAAGAAGCTGCAGAAGGCCGCGCTGGGCCTGCAGGACTCTGACGACGAGGACACCGCGCTGGACGTGAGTCTGTCCGTCCGTCCGTCTGTCTCTGTCTGTCTGTCCTTCCGTCCGTCCGTCTGTCCGTCCGTCCGTCCGTCTCTGAATCAAAACACAGGCCTGTCTAAATCAGCTCACTTTCCTACTACTGAGTGTAGTTGTTGAGTGGTTGGTTGGGTGCAGGATGCTGTAGCGTGATTGGCTGTGAGGCAGGATGCTGTAATGTGATGCTGTAACATGATTGGTTGTGAGGCAGGATGCTGTAGCGTGATTGGCTGTGAGGCAGGATGCTGTAACGTGATTGGGTGATTCCCGGCGCAGATTGACGAGCAGATCGAGAGCATGTTCAACTCTAAGAAGCGGGTGAAGGACCTGTCGGCCCCCGGGGGCGGGGGCGGGGGAGGGGGCGGGGCCTCGGTCAGCGCGGCGGCGGCCGGGGCCCTGGCCGGCCTGGTCATGCCCTCCGCCGGAAACATCCAGAAGCTGGAGATCGCCAAGCGGCTGGCGCTGAAGATCAACGCCCAGAAGAACCTGGGGGCTGAGGCGCAGGTGGGTCAACAACCAGGGCAGGCTGACTGCGTTTATATAGCGCCTTTATCCAAAGAGCTTCACAATCCATCCCTCTCCTTCACCCACTCATACACGCGCTCACACACACACACACACACACACACACACACACACACACACTCATACACACACACACACACGCTCATACACGCGCTCATACACGCGCTCATACACACACCGAGGACGACGACTGGCTGCCATGTAAGGCACTAACCAGCTCGTCAGGAGCATTTGGGGGTTAGGTGCCTTGCTCAGGGACACTTCGACACACCCAGGGCGGGATCGAACCGGCAACCCTCCGGCTGCCAGACGACCGCTCTTACCTACAGCCTGAGCCAATGTCGCCCCACTTAAAAACGGGCTGTGTAGCTGCTGCAGCTGCTGACGGGGTGTTTTTCTCCGACAGGATGTGATGCAACAGGCCACCAACGCCATCCTGCGGGGGGGCACCATCCTGGCCCCCTCCGTCTCCGCCAAAACCATCGCCGAGCAGCTGGCGGAGAAGATCAACGCCAAGCTCAACTACATCCCCGTGGAGAAGATGGAGGAGGAGCGGCAGAACGCCGAGCAGTCCGAAACCATCAAGCGCTACGAGGAGGAGCTGGAGATCAACGACTTCCCCCAGGTACAGTGCCCGGCCCCTAGACCCCACCCCGCCCCAATATAGTCCCTTCCCCCAGGTAAGAGCACCCATACCCCACACCGCCCCAAACATACCCCACCCCGCCCCAATATAGTCCCTTCCCCCAGGTAAGAGCACCCATACCCCACACCGCCCCAAACATACCCCACCCCGCCCCAATATAGTCCCTTCCCCCAGGTAAGAGCACCCATACCCCACCCCGCCCCAAACATACTCCCTTCCCCCAGGTAAGAGCACCCATACCCCACCCCACCCCAAACATACCCCACCCCGCCCCAAATATAGTCCCTTCCCCCAGGTAAGAGCACCCATACCCCACACCGCCCCAAACATACCCCACCCCGCCCCAATATAGTCCCTTCCCCCAGGTAAGAGCACCCATACCCCACCCCGCCCCAAACATACTCCCTTCCCCCAGGTAAGAGCACCCATACCCCACCCCGCCCCAAACATACCCCACCCCGCCCCAAATATACTCCATTCCCCCAGGTAAGAGCACCCATACCCCACCCCGCCCCAAATATACTCCCTTCCCCCAGGTAAGAGCACCCATACCCCACCCCGCCCCAAACATACCCCACCCCGCCCCAAACATACTCCCTTCCCCCAGGTAAGAGCACCCATACCCCACCCCGCCCCAAACATACCCCACCCCGCCCCAAACATACTCCCTTCCCCCAGGTAAGAGCACCCATACCCCACCCCGCCCCAAACATACCCCACCCCGCCCCAAATATAGTCCCTTCCCCCAGGTAAAAGCACCCATACCGCCCTGCACTGCCCAAATAAACCCCAGGTACGAGCGGCACTGTCTGGCAGCAGTAGGGAGTGGTGGATTTCTGACAGGAAGCTGACACGTTGACTTCCTGTCTCTGATCCAGACGGCGAGGTGGAAGGTCACGTCTAAGGAGGCGCTCCAGCGGATCGGGGAGTACTCCGAGGCGGCCATCACCATCCGGGGAACATACTTCCCCCCCGGAAAAGAGCCCAAAGAGGGCGAGAGGAAGATCTATCTGGCCATCGAGAGTGAGTCCTGCACACTACTCGCATTACATTACATTACAGTCATTCAGCTGAAGCTGTTATACAAAGCCACTTACAGTTGATTAGACTAAGCGGGGGGGGACAATCCTCCCCTGGAGCAATGCTGGGTTAAGGGCCTTGCTCAAGGGCCCCAACAGTTTGAGTGGATGTTATTGTGGCTACAGCGGGGCTTGAGCCACCAACCATCCGGGTCTGAGTCATGTACCTTAGCCACGATGCTTCACGCTGCCCCCATAGTCCCCTTAATCAAGACTTCACATTACAATATAAACACATTAAAGACGCTCACATTTGAATCTCATTCATATAAAAACTTTCATACATTCAAATAAGCACGTAGAATCGCAGACGCCTGCCCCATAGGTCCAGTGCTCATGGCTTTGAGTAGCACAGGTCCTTACTGCGCGTCAGTGCTTTATTCTGCTTTTTAACGCCTACCTGTTTTATCGCCGGCGTGTTCAGGTGCGAACGAGCTGGCCGTGCAGAAGGCCAAAGCTGAAATCACCAGGCTCATCAAAGAGGAGCTCATCAGATTAGTAAGTGCCTTCTCTCTCTCTCTCTCTCTCTCTCTCTCTCTTCTCATTCTTTCTCTCTCTCTCTCTCTCTCTCATTCTTTCTCTCTCCCTCCCTCTTTCTTTCTCCCTCTCTCTTTCTCTCTCTCTCTCTTTTTCTCTCTCTCTCTCTTTCTTTCTCTCCCCCTCTCTCTTTCCCCCTTTCTCTCTCCCCCCCTCTTGTCTCTTTCTCTCTCCCTCTCTGTCTCTCTTCTATCTGTTTGTAGGTGTGGATGTGTTTTGATAATGCTAATGTTGCAAAGGTGTGTGTGTGTGTGTGTGTGTTATTTTATATTATTGCTTTGTTACCCTTGTTGGAATAAAACTGAACATAATTTGAACCTTCCATTTCATTTTCATTTCAGCAAAACTCCTACCAGCCGACCAGCAAAGGCCGATACAAGGTCTTATAGGAGTGTGGAAATCGAAGCAGGATAACTGTCTTCATTATGTCCAAAATTTGATTTCAGAATATGTTTTAGTATATTTTTAATGACAGTGCATTGGACACTGAATATTCCCTGTAGCTGACCCCTAGGTCAGCTTCCCTTTCCTGTAGGTACATGATCCACTCAGTTAGCGTTTAAGGTGTAGTGCTGTCTGTATCCACTGATTGAAAAAGCCTTTTTTTTGTGTCTGTGTATCATATCATAGACATCGCTCACTCTGTCAGGGGATATGGGTATTCAACTGGCCAGTTTAATTGTCTCGAATACAAACTATTTTTTATTCTGTCCGTTTCAAATGGCAAATAAAATGTACATTACAAACTTGTGTTTCTACCCGGCTCTTTACCCCGAGGTAAGAAAGTTGTACAATGAGAATCAAGCTGTTAACGTTTTTTCAGGTTTTTTTCTTTTTTTTCTTTTTAGTGCAATAAAATATTAAAACAATTTCATACATGTGAACGGAACCCTGATTGATGGAATGTGTTTTTTTTTGTTGCTATTCCCCTGTAATAAAAAATGTTCATTTTATGCTGTTTTTATTCTGTGGTCAAGTATAAATCACCTGGAACGCTTGCGGACAACTTAAGTCATATAGACAACTGAATGCATATTTTCTTTTCTTTTTTAAATCCTACCCCTGTGTTCATCTGAGTTTTTCCTGTTTTAATTTACCCACAGGACGTCACAGCCCATGTGTGTTGTACGTATACAACTGGATTTGTTTAATTCTCTGTCTTTCTTTCCTAATCCAAAACATCCCAACTGTTGGTCTTAAAGCAGTTTCTTTGTCTATATATCCAGGAGTGGAATTTCTGCATGGTTGCATAATACATTCTATACAAACCACAATATGAAAAATACTGCTGAATCGATTTGACATTAACCACGTTTTTTGATCGTATGCAGTTTCAAACTGTGCCTACACTTTACAGCTAACTGCTGAAAAGCATATGGCCGTACATTGCTGACGCTAGCCAGTGGCCCTGCTGCAGTTTTAAACTTTAATAGTGTCAAATTTGATTTCCTATGACGCAATCGCTACGTGTTCGTAGGCGTACCCCCGTTGGCATTTATAAATAAAAATCGTAAATCGCCGTACGTTCCTGCGAAACTACTTGTTTCAGAACGAGTATGAATCTTGGAATTTTTAAAAATCAATGTTTATATTATCTTGCTGCTGCTGCAGACGCGTTCCCAGTATTTCGTGTGCGCATGCGCCGTGTTCCCTCCTGTCTTAATTTTTAATGGTAATGGCTGCCTTTCTCATCTAAACCTCCCCGACAGGAATATATACTTCGTAAATAGTCAATATTTTCTATTTCCTTTTTTTAGAGGGGACATTTAGCAGACGGTTTAGCAGTCGATCGGTCGCGATCTGCTGCAAATATGAATCCGTTTTAGAATTTAAAGGATGGGAGATCTGTCGTTTTCATATTTAACCCTTTGCATCCCATGATCCGCAAACAATCGAGGTACAGTAATTTGTTCGTTTTTAAAATTACATATTTCTGCAAGGTCAATTATAGACAGGATGCCCTATCCCTGGACATTGTGCGCAATTTTGCTATTTTAATGACTTAATTATGAGGCTGTGCAGTTTGTTCATCTTAATTTATCGCTAAAACAAAGAACCCTTTTGTTCGTTTACTGTAACGTTATGTTAACTGTACAGTGTAACGTCAGGGGAAATAAATCTCTTGACTGCAAGTTGTTGTTTTTTTACCCGGGATTAATAGCACTATTCTGTTTAAACAGAACGTGTTTAAAGACTGGTCATTGCATGCCCAACATGAATTTTTTCAAAGATCAAATAAAAAGGTCTGGGTAGCGTTAGACCAATGTACTATGAAACTAGCTTGCTGGCTAGCTAGCCATCAACCACTCCTGCAAACGGTGTGCCATATCTGTTTAACCATTACTGCCATATGCTGTAACTATGTTTACATTTTTACATCTTACATTTGTATTAAACATTTATACTCTGGATAGCTGTTCTTACGAAACATGAAGCGGGTGGCAAGGTAGCTGCATTTGAATTATAACGTTAGTTAAACAGACTTTCTTGGCCGATTGCTTTAGCTAGCAAGCTAACTAGTTTGAGAGCTTCCGTATCAAACCTTCTTGTACAGTAACAGTCATTCAATGCTGTCTTGGTTTTTAGTTGTTTGTCGTATTTTGCAGAGTTGATCCGTACCCTATAAAAAATTTGTTGACAAAAATCTGTACTACCTGTACAGATACTTTAACGTGGTTCTGTTAGTAAAATCAACTGACCATCAGAATGTCCAAATATTTGAAGTTGATTTATTTATTTATTTTACCAGCAAAACTGTTCATTTCTTGTCAACAATCACCTTGCAACTCCACAACGAGCGAGTATTTGGCATTGTAGTTTGTATCTGTTTGTACTGTATTGGCTGGATTGTGATGACATGAACCGCCATGATACCAAATATTCGTGATACTGTATATACCTTATACCTTTAAGAGTTCGAAACAATTTTCTATTAAAAGGTACGTTCCAAATGCGAAAATTGCTGGCTTCTAGATACACTTTACTGTCATTATGTCCAAATAAAGTAACTACTAAGAACGTCCTGCCTTGCAGTAGAACATGTGGTGTTTAAACAATATTTATACCGTGACTTTAACATCCTGTACAGTTTATGACCGTTATTTATTTCTGTTATAAATTCTGGGCATTGTAATCTTCAGCAATTTGTTGGCAGTTTTTTTGCACATGGTAATGTAGCATTCACCAACAGTAAGGCGCCTAACAAGGTTACGTTACCTCTACGCGTTTGTCTTTCGCCCCCTATTAGAAGATGATGCGTCAGGTTTCCAGCAACGCCAACGACTACTGCATGAGTGGCAGGCCGTCGTGTCTAGCCGAAGACGGTCGACACCCCGCCAGTCATTTCGACCTATGCAGCTCGCAGTCCAAGTTCTACCCCCCTCCTCCCCCGCCGCCCTCCTTGCAAATGCCCCTGCCACCACTACCACCCCCGCCACAGAACGCCCTAAAACCCATGCCCTGTCAACGGCAGGACGTCCGAAACGATCCCCTACCCCTGCCCGGGGGGGTCAAAAACGGCGAGAAACCGGAGGACTCAAAGAAAAAGAAGGGCGCCGGAAGATCGGGGAGGAGGGGTCGGCCCTCCGGTACCACCAAGTCCGCGGGATACAGGACCAGCACCGGGCGGCCGCTGGGCACCACCAAGGCAGCGGGGTTCAAGACGAGTCCAGGGAGGCCTCTCGGTACCACCAAGGCCGCCGGCTACAAGGTCAGCCCTGGCCGCCCCCCCGGCAGCATCAAGACGCTGTCCCGCCTGACCAAGCTGGGCTACGGCGCGTGCAGCGGAGCGGCCTTCCCCTACAGCGTGATGCACAAGAGAGGCCTGAGCGAACCCGGCGGCAAAGACAAGGAGACTAACGAGTAATGTACCGCTTTCGTATTTATATCGCTTTGCTTGTGCGAGGAGGCGCGCGAGAGCTGAGTGCATGCCCTCTTCCGTACTTGTTGATCAGAGCGCGTGTTTGTAAAACATTTGCAAAATTATTTGTGAGGATGTAGCAATGTTTGGAAAAAAACGAACAAACACAAACAAACAAACAAACAAACAAACAAAACAACCACAAGAAAAGTCAGTTAACTTAAGATCAATTTCTCCATATTGGCATGCACTGTTCATCCTACTGTGTCTGCCTCAATCAGTCTGTTTTTCATATGAATATATATGAAATATATACTCACTGAGCAGTTTATTAGGAATACTGATAGGGTAGGGCCTCCCTTTGCTCTCAAATCAGCCTCAAGTCTTCGTGGCATGGAAAATCCCAGGAGATAAGCAGTTACAGAAATACTCAAACCAGTCTGGGACCAACAATCATGTCACGGTCGAAATCACTCAAGTTCCTGACCTGTATCTGCACGATTTTATGCATTGCACTGCTGCCACACGATTGGCTGATTAGATAATTGCATGAAAATGTAGGTGTACAGGTGTTCCTAATAGAGTGCTCACTGAGTATATATTGTGTGTGAAAAAATTGAAATGTGATGCTTGTAGTTTCATGTAAGAAAGTATTTCTCTTTTGCCACAGGACATCCATTGGGAAAAAAGAACCAGTTTCTCGAGTCCCTAACAACAGTTTCCCACAGTTTATGTCCTGTCTGAACTAACCGGCCCAACCAACACAAGACACACAAACCCCTTATCAAAACCTCTTTTTTTTGTCTTTTGAATCTGTATTTTAATATTCTAATATGTTCGATTCACAGTTCAAGTTACCACTGTAACTTAGCTACAGGAAGGTTTTTTTATTTTCTCTGGCAATGCTGCCTTATGGAAATTGAATAAAATGATATGTCAAAGAGTCTGCCACATTGATGAGATTTATAGTTTGGACATGTAGCTAGGATAGCAGTTAAGGCACATTTTTTGTTGGAGTGCAATACATTGAAAGCATATGATGCCCTTCTTAAACTTCAGGAGTCAAACGTTTGCCAAATTGTCAAGCCCTAAAACATATATGAGTATAAAGATGGATAAAAGATTGTGATTTGTACTATTTGAATATTTTTGGGTGTTTGTCCAGTGGTGGTTATTTACTTTTCTCCAGTAATGAAGTATGATAATTTTAAATCACGATATCAAGCTGAAATATCTTCAATGTGTATTTGATTCAAATACAAAAATACTTATTTGTAAAGCCCTGGACCATAGCACCCATTTGAGTCTGACATTAAAAATGAGAACATTATTTATTATTATTATTGTACCTATGAAATGCGGTTGTTGCTCTTGTCATTGTTTTTGTGGGTGGGTGTTCTCTGCAGTTAAAGAATGTTCCTACGTTTCCACCATTAAGGCTGTGCTATTGGTCCACAGGGAAATGGTGCTACATGTCTCAGAATGTACTCACACAGGTTTGTTGTTAAGGTCAGAGTTTTGTCAGAGTTATTCCAAGATTTCCACAAAATGACTATTAAAAATATCTTTGTTATATTTTACCATATACTTTGTTATATGACCAAACCACTCTTCAGAATAAATCTGTACGGTCTGTTTTTTTTTTATTTCAGTAGTGTGTTTGATAATAGTTAATGGTATTTGATGTTTCCATTTCTTGCCTTGTACACCAAATGACTTGTTATTGTCTGTAATAAGGGGAAATGGGATTCCCTAAGTCACCGTGTGATATTATTTAAACTGTCAGGCATACAGTGCCACAAACACGGCTGTCTGTGCTATGAACTGCATCTGAGTGATAGACAATCAGCCAGAGATATGCTCTTACAAAATGGTGTGTACTATACATAGATTTACTCTTGCTCTGATGGATGTATTGTATTACAGCTGATGAAAGAGAGAAAAAAGAAATGTCAATTCAATATAGCACCCCTGTACAGCTTTCAGTAGGACTAAGTAACAGTCCAGTAACAATAATACTCATGGATTTTGCTACTACTAACAAGAATCTGTCAGCATTAAATAAGAGGACACACTGTAAGTTTGTCACACAGAAGCATATATATATCGTTTAAAAGATTATATTTGTGTGCCTGTTGGTGTGAATGGTAGGATTTTAGTTTTGATTTACTCTGTTCTGTTGTTTTGTGAAATTAGAGAAACTCTTTCCTGTCTATCTCACTAAGTCCTGAAGTGAAAGGATGAATCATCTTGCATTTGAGGAACATGGAAAGTTCATACGTGGCAGTGTAGATTTTATTATTATTAATATGAACCCACTGGTGTGTTATCACCCTGAGACATGCCGTCTGAGTGCAATATTCTCTCTGGCGTTCTGTGTTTGTCTTATGATCTGTCCATTTCGGAATTACTGAGACAATTACTTTTATTATTTGAAAGCTTTGTGCAGAACTTGATCCTCAAAACACTCCACACAGCTTCTCTCTTTGGTTTTATCCATGTGAAGTGGTGATTTTTGGGGGAAATTTAAGAAACAGAAAAACAAACCTACTACTTACAAATATTTAATGAAAATGAAACCTGAGTGAGCTTTGATTTCCTGCAACTGTTTGTCTTACCTTTCATTTCCCCTCAACCAAAGAATCTGTAATCTGCCTCTTAACTGTCAAAAACTTTGTGTGAGTTTTGTGCTTCGCTCCTTCATAAAAAAAAAATCTAACAAACTGAATTAAAATCAAGAGGATTCTCTCGTTTTAAACTAGTTTTCGGCACAGGAAAAAGAGCACTTACAGTATTTACCTCTAATATTTTTATTATATATTGGAAATGTGTGTCTTCTCTCGTTTTTTAATAAAGATGGCATATGTTAAGTGTATTATGAAGTGTGTATGCCCCGTGTCGGTAGATTTTAGAAATTGTCTGGTCATTCCAAGCTTTTCCAAATAACCATACAGTAAGTCTATTGGAAATGAACACCTAAGAAAAAAAGAATTTCGCAAATAACGTCGAGCACTGTTTTTTCTTCACACTATACACTGCAGTGCTGTTTTACATCCTTTTGTAGTGCCTATATGTTGCAATGTTTCATATTTGATACAATGTTTATAAACTCATACTCACAATATATATGATATCATCACCTGCCTTTGTGAAATTATGAAGATGGGCTTTGTCATTTGGCATTGTTATTGCAATGTGCAGTTTAATTGTGTTTAGTTAACTTGTGTATTACTTTGATAACATGGGGTTTGAAAACATGTACCTTTTTTGTTTTCGATGTCTTGTGAGAATGAAAACTGTTTGTCCACATTATATAAGACCATTTGTGCTTGGTTTCTATCACATGTACTGCTATATTGCTTGCTAGAATTCTTTGTTAGAAATATTGTGAACCAACATTTGTTTTAATCCAAGTCGGGATAAAAAGTGTTCCGTGAAAAACAGACTGATGAACACTTACACTCGGGACTAAAACGACAAGCAGCATTCCACAGTGGACATTCCTGCTTTGCCGATTTCAGTCTCGTGATGGATGCGGGGTTGACAGACTTTGAGCAGGAATACTATTTCACACAGTGTTGCGTTTGTGTGGGTGTATCGACAGGGTATATTGTCCATGTCCAAAATGAAATGAGACACAAAACCAGGGCATGCAATACGGTTAGAACAGAATAAGAGTTGTGAATATCTGGCAAGAAGAGCAATGTATGTAAATTAAGAGATACATTGTGTTTGTGTTTTTGCTCATAAATATATAGGAATTGTACAGTTATTGCTGCCAGGAGTATCATCCCATGCTGATCTTTTCAAGGGCTTGTCTTTCTCTCCCTTTCTGCAGTTCTTCACAGTTCTTCTTGCAGAAACCTTCATGGACTTCCGTTAACCTTTCACACTAATTCAGTTGAAGATGATTTTTTTCTACTCATCAAACATACATTTTGACCAAATTATTTAGCTGGTAATGAAGCCCAGTAACCAACACATTATAACCAATATAGATGAAATACGTATTTTATTTTATTTTTTACTTTTTGTTTTCTTTTGTTTTTCCTGCATGATTGTGGAGTGTGGCGACAAGTTGTGTAATAAACTTTAAATCAAAATCTTGACATTTGCTGTTTTACACATTATACAATATAACAATAACCACTCATATACACTCAGTGAGCACTTTATTAGGGCTTGATTGGACATATAGTTTAGACCAAAGTCTTCTGCTGCTGTAGCCTATCCACTTCGACGCGTTGTGTGTTCAGAGATACTCTTCTGCATACCACTGTTGTAATGCATGCTTTTATGCATTTAGTTGCTGCCACGTGAATGGCTGATTAAACAGTTGCATTAAGAGGCTGGTGTACAGGTCTACCGAATAAAGTGGTCACTGAGTGTGTATTTGAATGCAGAAAAACAACAAATAACAGGAGGAGCCTCACAGTATATGACACAGTGTCCAGTTTGCTGCAGGTCTGTATGAATAATTCATAATTATTAATTAATTTATTGCAGTACACTGTTGGAATTGAACCCTTTTGACATCTGGGGGGACAGTTGCTGTGTCCCGGTACAAAAAAAAGCCCTGCTTTATTAGTGGACTCCGCTAATAAAAGTGTTTTTGACACAAAATTGCTGCAATTTATCCAAAGAAAAGGGACCAGATGGTGGGGTTTGCACTTTTTCAGAGTATTTTATAGGGTCCAATATACCAGACAAGCTGTGTGGAAGAATATTTGAATCCAAAACGATTGCATATTTGACCCAGGTCTGCTCAGAATCTAAAGCCAACAGTTGGCATGAGTCCACACTCCTTGTTTCGTCTTGCTCAAACAGCTTTCCTGATGTCATGAACATGCTTAATACAATTTCAAATATTCAAATTGTTAAAAGAGGCCTTTGCACATTTGGATTTCTGAATAGATTTTGCTATAATCTTATTTATAGGAAAATAAGAAAACATGTTTGTGATAGACACCAAGACCTTATGCCCGTTATGCTGTAGACTTACTGGCACCTGAACGTTCGTTATTAAGGTAGAATTTCAGTGGTTGCCTCAAACGGTGGCTCACTCATTCGCTATTCCCTATCTTATTATTAAATATTGGACAATATGCCAATAGGCCTAATACACTATACTGGGAGTGAGTGCATGAACAAAATAGTATCCTAGGATACACCACTACTGGATAGTCGCCTACAGAGTTTGTACACCGCCTTTTGTAATGAATTATGGGGTGATTTGAGTGGCCTATGCTATGCTACTTTTCTGCGCCAGGATGGGACACACAACGAAATGGCTGTAGAGCACTATGTATGGAATGAAGAACCCAATCTAGGGGGCAGCCAATAGATGAAATGTTGTTGGGTTTTTTTTTTTTTTTTTTTACAAAACCATTTGCGTACATTTTGCACGACGTCTGCAGAAGATGACGTAATAGGTGCCGACCAATGGGCAGGCAGCACTTATTTACATCACGTGATCGGCAGAATTCTGCTGTGCTGCGTTCCTGCTTCTTCCACGAGCGAAAGATCGTCTAGAATACATTCTCTATGATATACATGGATATAATTTTTAGAAAAGGGGACAAGCATTTCCATACAAAGCCAAAAGAAAAACAACCTTTGCCCTGGAAATAGATTGGTCAAGCAAATGGTGACTCAAGCGAACTTAGCTAGCAGGCTTGGCTAGCGTAGCCTCCTTATCTTAGTTGCCTAACAACTATTGCTAGCTAGTACAGCGGGCTACAGAATATTCCTTTTTAGCCTGCTAGCTATTAGTTAGATGCAAGTGTTCGCTTGCTAGTAGTGCAATTATGGTGTGGTCATCAAATACAGTAGAATTTATCTGCACCCTGTGCTTCACTGCGTTCGTTATTCAACTGGGTCGTGCTACATCCGAAGGTAGGTTTGCTGGCTAATGCTAGCTACGATTGTGCAGCCAGCTAGCAAGAAGTGTTTACCATGTTAACTGTATCTCGTTACAAAGTGTATCTGTCCACACTAACCTAGCTATAACTACAGTCTGACGTGAATTAATGTAATATGTAGCCTTCTAGCTCATTTATTAACGTTGAAACTTTAATTTCAGCCATTAGTCTAGCTCCGATTCGGATGGTAGACAGGCTAGTGCAGGGGTGTCCAATCGTATCCAGAAAGGGCCGGTGTGTGTGCAGGTTGATGTTTTAGCACAGGACTAAGACAGCTGATTCTACTCATCAAGGCCTTGATTAAAGACCACGATTAGTTCATTAGTATAATCAGGTATGTTACTGCTGGGTTAAAACAAAAACCTGCACCCACGCCGGCCCTTTTAGGATAAGATTGGACACATCTGGGCTAGTGCATTGATTTAAGTTAGCTGCATAATGATACTCGGTGGCTCACTCTCTTAACATTTGACTCTGTTACTGTTTTAAACAGAGAAGGATGAAACATCGGAGTTCCATTTCTATGAAGACCCTTACTTAATATCCGACACGGAAAACAGTCCTAACTTCGTCGGTATGACAAACGACCCTGAGCCGCAGCAGAAGATACAGTTTAAAACTGCGGAAATCGCTGATGCGGTCATGGGAACCAGCCTACCTTCAGATGCGCTCAACATGGAGTCTCTTATACCGAAAAATATCAAGGATTTCCAAGGAGGCTTTTCTGCTCCGTGCGAGGAAGGAGAGAAATGCGGTTCCCTTCTGACGGCAGTGACCGGCGAAGAGCCCGCAAATGCCAAAGAAGAGATTGTGCCGGTAACTCTGGGAATGGTACACGTTGACATGGCCGCTGAAGAGCAGAACTCCACCGAATCCGCCAAGACATACAAAGTGACCTGTGACAAAAGGAACATCACGGGGATCGATAACTTCGCAGTGATGATCCTGAACGCGTCACAGGTAGGTACCTCTCCATATCTCTGTGTTTAATTAATTAATTAATTACTGTGGCGGATCTGCATGTTATTTCATTACACGCCTTTTCTCCCTACAGGACTTGATGGATTTTTTAAATGCGAACAGCACGGAGTGCTCCCTGGTGTTATTCTACACGACCTGGTGCCAGTTCTCCGCCAATCTCGCACCGCACTTCAACGCGTTGCCAAGGGTTTTTCCCAGCATGCACTTCCTGGCCCTTGATGCTTCCCAGCACAGCGGGTAGGATGCGTGAATGCAACAAGCGTCTCCCATTTCAGCAGTGCCTGGTGTCTGTTAAATGTATTTCTCTTGCTGCTTTAATTTTTAAACACTCTCTCTCTCTCTCTCTCCCCCCCGTTCAGTCTCTCTACTAGGTTTGGGACGGTCGCGGTTCCCAACATCCTCCTGTTTCAGGGCGTCAAGCCGATGGCCCGGTTCAATCAGACGGACCGAACGTTGGAGACGCTGACGTCTTTCATCGCGAACCAGACCGGTGTGTACTGTCTCTCTGAGGGATGTTCATGTTCATGTTTATGTTTATGTTTGTTTATTACTGATGAAAAGTAAAGCAGTGGTCTCAAATTCGTTGCCATGGAGGGCCATGTGTATGCAGGTTTTCATTTCAACCTTGCCTTCATTGGTTCCAAGGACTCATTTAGCCATATTGGTAAATGGTTGGCTTTTATATAGAGCCTTTTATCCAAAGCGCTGTACAATTGATGCTTCTCATTCACCCATTCATACACACACTCACCCATTCATACACACACTCACCCATTCATACACACACTCACCCATTCATACACACACTCACCCATTCATACACACACTCACATGGCTGCCATGCAAGGAACCAACCACCTGGTCAGGAGCATTTAGTTAGCAGTTAGGTGTTTGCTCAGGGACACTTCGACACACCCAAGGCGGGATCAAACTTGCAGTTCATTTAACTGCGTGAAGGCAGCAGCAGCAGTTGTTATTTAGACGACACGAATAACACCTTTCACTTTATGTACATTCTGTGCAAAACTACAGCCCAAATTCAGCTAATAACTGAACAAGTCATATTATCAAGCGCTATGGCTGGAATAAGAAACCAGCGTGCACGCGCGGCCCTCCACGGCACCGACTCTGACTTTGAGACCACTGATTTAACGCTCAGGAGCACGCTGCGGTAACGTGCCTTAACGTGATCGCTCCCGCAGGTTTCGAGGCGAACGCGGATCAGAACGTGACCGAGGAGGACACCGCGGGCCCTCTTCCCAGCGTCCCTGTGAAAAGCATCGACTGGCTGCTCGTCTTCTCGATTCTGTTCATATCGGGGTTCACCATTTACGCCGTGCTGCGCACAGACAGCATACGGTGGCTTATACCAGGGCAGGAACACGACCACCAAGACTAGTGCCATATTAACGCTCCCTGTTCGGGTTTTAGAATCGGGGCTGGCGGAACGGTCCTGGGATTTACTGTACGTAGGCTACTTACTTAGGTTGTTTCCAGGGCGATTTTTAATAAGTTGCACTTTTTCCATTGTCGTTGAAGTAGCAGTTTCAGAAGCCGGGCGTCCACAGTTGTTTGCCTTGAAGACACCAAGACGGTTAAACCTTGGTTAAACTAAATAATGTGTTAAATTATTAAAAACACAGGTTACATAAGTTACCAGAAAAATGTGTGCATATAAAATAACTGTGGCCTCGGAGGCCCATTACTGTGAACGTTTGAGTCCTACTGCTGCTCAATGAGCAGATTACAGACTGCAGAGGCAGAGGAGGGCTCCGTGTTTTTTGATGGGGTGAGCCCTGTTAGCCCTGTTCCAAATTATTCAAATTCTACAACGTACTGTGACTTGGATGTACATTCATTATTTTTTGACTTAAATTAATTTAAATTAAAGTGTAAAATACAGTATAATAAAATAATAAATCCCATGCCTGGTTTTAAATGCATTGTTGTTGTTTTTTTCTATTCCTGAAGATCTTCTCTGTGTTTCTCTGATTTTTCCAGAACACAGTGATATAACTCAGAATACAGTATTCAATGATTCTGTTCTGGGGAATCTAGAACCTGCACATAAAACAATACACCACAGGTGTGTCGTGTTAAAGTGGCAGTGATGTGAAGTGATGATTGTATATATTTTTTCAGATTTCGTCACAAATAGAAGTCCTCGCGCGTTTGCTCTGTGCTCCTCCCTATCCCTCCTTAGCTTCGAGGCGAACCGTCAGCGTTGTTTGAATGACTTCCGTTTAATCGGAGATTGATTTGGATCCCGTTCATGATTCTTCAAGAATGTTCCGTTTCTGTACGCAAAGTAAGTCGATCAAGTCCATACCGGTTTCAGCCATTTATACAGAGCAAGTTTCCACACGCTGCCTCGGGGCGAGCGATGACAGGACCTCTCCGTTAACTGAACTACAGAGTTGAGCCTCCCAATGTCATTCTATGAAGCCAGCTGGCATCTGAACAGAGACATCAACCAGTACTGAAGAATATTCCCTCTCCCCCGAGACGGCAAAGTGCCCTTTTGGCTGCAGCGATTCTATTTATTTCGGCCTTTTTTATTTTGGGCACATTCCCCCAAAAAGTCTGTGCCCAGCCCTGGTAGTCAGTGTGCTGTTCCCCAAGTAGTTCCACACTCGGTGTACGACACCAATACAATAATAAGAAATTAAACATGTATGCTGCAAATATTACCGTTTTGTTAATTGGTGTACTGCGCTGTCTGTCAACCGCTGGCAATCAGAATGAAAAAAAGAAAATAGTGGTTTATGTGTTTTTTGCCGATCCAACATATCTATAGCGACAGGGCTATACTTTTAAATATTCCATAGCGTCATCCTGTATGTATGACGTTATACATTTCTTACCTGACATCTTCCTTTCTTTTTTTGTTGTCGCCATAAGAAAAGAGAGGATTTGGCGCCACCGTCTGGACTATGAATCGGCCAACAGATGTTGCACATTTTTTTCTCTCCAGGTGAATGTCATGGCGTGTTATGTCTGTTCGCAAGGCCGCCTGATTTCCATAAACAAAACTAAGTGTCTGGGAAAGTATTATGTTCCCGGACAGGTGGCCCAATGGAACAGATTCCATGCCGCTGTATCCAGTGCCCATCGCTTGCACTGCTGTGGACAACTTTCATGAGTGCTTTTAAACCACGACACGCATCCAATTCACAAACGTTAAGTATTAAATTGTAATTTCACCTGGCATATTTACACGTAAGTGTACTTGGTGTACATTGGTTAATGACATTTTAGTTACACTGCCGTATGGTGCAAGTTGAATCAACTCTACTGCACTGATGGCGTGTTTAAAACTCGCGGTTGAATGACAGCATTCTTACTGCCTTAGAATGCTTGTGTGCATGTGTTTCTCCATTTTGTTTTCACTACTTTATTAGGTTTTGCGGTTTCATACACGATGTAATGACAGTACGGCTGTGTTGAGGCATATCACCTTTCAGTGAAAATGTTGCAGTTATTTTTGCTACCAAATGAAACCAGTATGGAATAGCTTGTCACTTGCTAAGCGCTCTAGTGGGAAAATATTATTTGCCTACCATGGGAGCCAACTTGAATAAGTCAGTCAGACGTGAAACCGTTCTTTGCTGTCGTCGCTTATATATTATTCAATATAGGCCTGGCCTACGAACTGAAAATATCTGGCAAACATACGCAGGCTATTAAAAGTTAAACGGCGACCTCTCAATAATGCACTATTTTTGTATCCCAGTAGGGGGCGCAAGGAGACAACAAGTTCCACCTACCTGTTTAGGCGAAAAAACACTAAGGGCTGTCATGTTTCATCTGGTCTCAGTTAATTTTTTACCAAATCTCTCCAATTAAACAAGACGACTAAAGAATGGTTTGCATGTTTTTGTTAGTTTAATAATTGTGGTTTTTACTGAAATTCACCCTTGCAGATTTATACACAAAAATTGAAATGCATGACTACTGAAATGTCCTTGACTTAGTTTTTGTCCTTTAATGACCAGAGGAATAACTGTTGTTGAGACACTGATGAGTCGCATATGTGTTTAGCCAACATGGGGCTGAACAGTACTGGTGTGCTTCCACAGCTGTGGTTGATGGGTCTTGGACATTGGTGGTAAAGGAAGGGGACTATAGTTTCGAGGTACATCCTTTCTGCTATTAATTGTGCTGGTTAAACGTTATTAGATATGGAACAGGAACTTGGAGAGCACAGAATCCAGTCCTGGAGGGCACCAATTAAATATCTATGCACCAATGACTCAATGATTGTTTATTGGCTGAAGAGTCCACAGTCCTTGTCCTCCAGGCCTGCATTGGCTGCTGATTAAGAATAATTCAGAAATACCTGCAGTCTCAGCGGCCCCCCAGGGCTGGAGTTTGACCCCCCGATGAAGGTTTTCATTAAAATAATAATGATAATAATACATTATGCCCCCTCTCTAGGTCACCGTGACATCATATTCAATCTCCCAGGCTATCAAAATGGAAAATGGACTCATGTGACAGCCAGTGGGATGGATGACGACCACAGGCAGCCAATAACATGTGGTTGGAATTCAGACCTGTCAATCATCCGTGCCTCCTATAGAGTAAGCCCTACTATCTCAAGTCAACCAGACACCCATATACCATGTCTCAATCAGTGCCCTGGCCTAGTATTCTTACTGTAGTTGTCTATAAGTAGCAATTTGCATACTCAATAGTAGGGAAGCACACTGATTCGGACATGGCCATTGTAGTTTTCAAAACCACATGACGCAGCACCCTTTGAAGGAGCCATCTATGTCTGACGTACAAGCTAATGTATACTGGTGATTTTACTATTTGAAGTTCCAAGCAAATCCCAGTTTGTGTCTTCCTGGTTGGCTGTGCCCTCTGTGGACGGAGAGTATTGCCATATTTTATGATATATTATACATTATATCGACATGTTGTCCATTATGCTCTGTAAACTGTTTTAATATGCTATGCAACTTCGTTTCTGCTAGTTTAGTTAGGTCCCCCTGGCAGAAGAGGTTTTAATCTCGGTGGGAGTACCCTGCTTAAATAAAGTAAAATAACTGCAATTGTACAGTCCAGGCAGACCTTGAAAATCATCAACATAATGAAAATCCACACGGTGATGAAAGGCAGTGTCACTGTGGATTCACAGGCCTTTGGGACGTTCTTCCCCACAAGCAGGCTCGTTTCAGAAAAGCATGTGTTTTGGTAACTTTACAGGTAACACCTGCATTGTCCATCCCTCTCTCTCTCTCTCTCTCTCTCTCTCTCTCTCTCTCTCTCTCTCACTGTGTACATGAGAGAGAAAGAGAGAGAATGTGAGAGACAGAGAAATGGAGAGAGAGCGCTGTCTCTCACTCTACCTCTCTCTTGCCGTGTGTGTGAGAGAAAGAGTGAGAGAGAGAGAAAAGGAGAGACATGCTGAAGCTCTCTCTCTCTCTCTCTCTCACTCTTCCTCTCTCTTGCTGTGTGTGTGAGAGGGACAGAGAAAAGGAAAGAGACAGAGACAGAGACAGACACACACACACACACACATACACACGCACGCACGCACACACACACACAGAAACAGCTTGTTACAGCGGCCATCTTTGCCGTTGCTCATTTCTCAGACTCCCGCGACTGCTTGTCAAACTCCGGGGAGAGATGTGTGATTTACCCAGCTTCACAGGGAGTGCAAAAACCCTTCAAGTGTTTATCTCTGACTCCACATTACGGACTTAATGTATAGGCCAGCCTTCGCAAGGCACTTAGCAGCTGGGGAACGCTGATTTATTTCGCAGGGGTCAGGCGACGCACTCGAGCCTCTTGTGCTGTTGGAGAGCCGCACATTCAGGGGGGACGGTATCTCTCTCATGTAGCCCTGCACAGTCTCTCTGCTGATTGGTTGCAGGTGTAGTCTGGTCCAGGCCTGACCTCTGCGAGTGCATATTGATAAATAAATCAATTATGATGAGCGGAGAGCTTGTAACTGTTTTTGAACTTACTGTCTCTTTTTTTTTTTTATCCATATCGTATTATTGATTTTGTGTGCTTGGGTATCTGTGTGAGTGTAAAACAGACGTGGTGTGCTCAAACTACCCTGTATAAATAAAGGTTAAATAAAAACAAAAGATGTAGTTGGAGGCATGTACTTGGCCTTCATATTGTGTCCTCTCCCTGAAAATAGCCTCAAATAACTAGTATGAGGAGGAAGATCCAAGGCTAGTTTGAGCGGGTTTTTATTTTTTAAAGATTTTTTTTTACAATTCAGCATGAATTTCAATGCCAGGTAAACACGCGTTTTATACTATTTCATAAACTAAACATTTGTGAGTCGGCATTTAGCTAATTTACTACCACGTGAAATGCATTTAAAAAGTAACGGAAAAATACTGCAGATCGGTCTGAAAATGGATCCACCCACCATTCATGATACGGGCAGAGTCCTGAAAACCTGAAACTGAGTTTTTCTCTGGCCTGTGTTCTACCGTTTGTAATTTGTATTTTTCTTCCAGATTTACAGATGTAAACGGCGAGATCTCAAGGCCACTTAGCGGACATCCGCTAATCCAGCGGTTAGTTGTTTTAGCCCCTAACAAACTCTGTTTTACACTTCCACGTGTTTGAAGTAGCGGGCGGGGCTCTGACCTCTCCCGTCTCTCCTCTTACCCGCGCTTGTCAGACCGGATTACCATGAGAGGGAACAGAGCCGCTTGGCAGCCACCGGGGCTTCGATCAGAATCATTTCTTTCACAAACAAATCAAATTGGTTAAAATGTTTCGTCTGCTCCAGAAAACCACTAACAATCTCATCACTCCCCCCAAAAAGTTTTGATGCTTCTTTGTGTCTCGCGCAGACGGAGATGGAGCTCACGTTGTTCCAATTTTACATTCCGGGCATTTCCCTCTTCCAGGATTTTCACGTTTTTTTTCTTCTTTCTTCTTCTGTTGTTTCTTGTCGTTTGGTGGCTGTTTGTGCGGCTTTTGCAGAGAGGGATTGAGATGAAGAATGACAAGCTGGATGATTTCCATTCGCTGCTTATCTCCAGAGTGGTGGATTCTGGGAAGCTAGATCCTCTGAGTTTTAATGAGAGTCCCAAATCCCCTTCTGCCAGAAGATACAGTCCCCACTGGTCCCTTGGAGTTTACCTACTTCTCTCTCAATCCCTCAAACTATGCTCGAGTAGGGTGGGGCGAGTGGCTGAATTCTGAGAATGAAAATGATGAATAATCAAGACTATGCTTTTTTTCCCCTTTTTTTTTATATTACCATTTTCAATCTTTTTTCCCCTTTTTTTGTATTTATGTATTATTATTTGACCAGAACAAATTTGAATCAGTGGAAAATCTCTTCATGTTATGGTGATCAAAGCAGTAGTCATTTGTTTGTGGCTAGGGAAGTATACATCCTATTTTGAAACGGACTGCGTAGTTAGTCTAAATTATTTCCCTTGTTGAGATCGGGCATTTTTAAACAAAAAAAGCATTTAAACAGTTTAAAATGGAGTAACGCTTGGGCTCCTATCCATCCAAAGGCCCTTTTTCTAGAAATTTCTACATATTGTATTTCTGACCTCAAACGTGAATTACAGTGTGGAAGTATATTTTACACTCTGCGCTCCAGAACTTCCCATAAAGTCTCAACGATGTTTAGATCTGGTGATTGTGGAGGCCACGGGAGGTTTGACCTTCATCCCGGTGTTTATGGAACCGCTCTTCCACGGTTCTGCAGCGTGTCTGCGGCGTTACCCGGTCCTGTGACACGTGGACGTCGTGAGAGAGCCGCGTCATCCCCAGAGGGTGTCCCTGCTCCGGTCAACTGGCCTCATCTTTCTCTGCGATAACACGACCACGCAGGGCGACGGCTGCTGAACCCCAGGACTCCCAGGAGACGGCTGTCCGTGCCAGTACACATCCGCCGCCCTGTTTAACAGCTGGCAGCAGAAGTTGTGGGCAGAAGGATCGTTTGGGTTTCTCCAAACATAAACCCGTCCAGATGTCGGGAAAGGAGTAAAAGATGACTCCTCAACCGTCTCACTTGTGTCATTGTGCAGGAGTGCCGGTTTTGCGCTCCCGACAGCAGGTTGCACACCTGCGCGTATTAACCTGGGGTACGGGTGCTTTACCAATGGCAGCCCTGACCATGACCAGTTTTATTTGAGACTTGGTCACTGAGGTGTTGATTCGGCTCTGTGGTAATTGTTGAGGGCTTAGGGGTTTTAGCAGCGGTTGTGTTCAGTGTTTGTCTACTGCTGTTGGAGACCACTGTCCCTCTCTGGCTCTGCAGATTGTTAATGTTGGGAGTATGTTGTCATAATTTTCAAAACTGTTCCCCTTGCCACATTCAATTATTTTGCCGATCTGAATAATTGATGCACATCAGTAATTATTTGTTGTCTTCTTTGTACTGGGGACGTTGACTATGAGACTGCCCTGCACATTAGAATAAATTGGTAATGACACTATGCACTCACTGAGCACTTTATTAGGTATTTATTAGAAATATATTTTTCTGACTTATTGGTCTTCTGCTGCTGTCGCCTATCCACTTAGAGGTTTGACGCATTGTGTGTTCAGAGATGCTCTTCTGCATACCACTGATGTAATGTGTGGTTATTTGCGTTACTGTCACCTTCCTATTAGCTTTGACCAGTCTGGCCATTCTCCTCTGACCTCTCTCATTAACAACACATTTCTGCTGCTCACTGGAGGGTTTTTTTTCACGCCATTCTCTGCAAACTCAAGAGACTGTTGTGCATGAAAATCCCAGGAGATAGGCATTTTCTAAGATATTTAAACCATCCTGTCTGGCACCAATAATCATTCCATGGTCAAAGTCACTTCGATCCCATTTCTTCCCCTTTCTTGACATTTGGTCTGAAAAACAGCCGAACCTCTTGACCATGTCTGCATGCTTTAATGCATTTGGTTGCTGCCACATGATTGGCTGATTAAATATTCGCATTAATATGCTGGTGTACAGGTCTACCGAATAAAGTGCTCACTGAGTGTTTATATTTTCAGAAAATTCCTTACAGCTGATGAATCATGTGAGTTTCATCACACACAGTGACACACGCAACATGCAAATCCCGTCTACATGCCACACACTTCACGTCCCAGCAAGCAAATCTTCTCTGTCGTGTTGTATTTATACTAAAACACGCTTGTATTAAAGTAGGACAGGAGGTCGACAACCTCACATCCAGAGTCAGGCCCCAGCATTTACTTCACGATCTTCACAATGTGCTTTCTTCAAACAGCATATGTGCTGAGGAAAATCCGCAAAAGGGTTGGTTAAGATGGCAGGAAAGGGTTAAGCAAACGGCCTAGACGTTCCAGCTAAAGAGAGGCCCGGCTCCTCTGGGCCTCAGCACACTGCGTTTGATAGACCCATTAGGTCTTCAACCCTAAATGAAACCTTTGGGGCTTCTCGAAATCCCCCCCGAGCACACTTTTTCACGCTGATCTCTTTTTCTTTATCCCGACAGGGCCCGAGTCTCGTTCTGGAGGCTGCGCGTCTTGTTATCGGACTTGTTCGGGCCACGTCAAAATGCGCTGCAGTTCAGCCATTTTGAGCCCCCTGAGACGGCCGGCTTCCCCAGCGGTTTCTAGAATCGCGGGAAGCTAATGGCCGCCGTGGCCTGAAATCCCCCCGAAAATACGGCTTTCACTGGGAACTATTAGCTGTCCTCATTGATCTCCAGACTAAAACTTTAGAGAATCTGTAAGGTGTGGCCCAGGAATCGGATGGTTCAGTAATACTGTTAACAGTTGTGGTAAAGCCAGATTAGGGGACTTTACTGTCTGCTGATGACTCAGTGGCTAATTTAGACAGTCTTGATCCAAAAAGCCTTTTTAAAAACTAGCCCCCGATGAGTGATCGCATTCTGTTACTGCCACGTACGTAAAGCGTATGCTGGAGAATAATTCATAATGCACGACTGTATTTATGTATTTACGCACGGTTGCAAGTTTCTGATGCCACCATGTCTGCATCACGCAAGAGGCCACCGGCGTTGGAGGTTGCCTTGTGTTACTGTGCCGCACATTTTCGTGAGGTAGCCTACAGGCCTAACATTTTTTGGTGCCGATGGATGCTGGCTGATTATCGCGAGGGAGGAGGACTGTGGACGAATCTGCACATACTTAGCCCTGGCGGAGAGAACTCGGTCTCTTAAGATCCGTCCTGCGCGGTGGAAACCGATCCGTAAATAATAGGCACATGTGTTTGAAACTAGGGACGTATTTCGGCTCCACCGCAGCGCGGGAGTGCCACTCTGATGTCAAACGTCTCATCCAGCGTTTCATCACAATCATACGGTAATAACCCAAAATGCCCCTAAAGAGGCTCGCAGGGAAACGCGCGTTTGGGCCCCCATCAGGTGTTTCTGGTTATTTGAGATGCGCGTCTGCGCAATGTTACATCAAACTGATCGCCCCTCACGGGGTGTGAGTTGTTGTGGCAGGATGAGTATGTTCTATACAAATATTCTAAACAAAAACGCCGAAAAAATACATCTTTGACCTTCACCGACTCGTCCTCGCCTAAAATGTACGTTTTACTTCTGTCTAATTGTTGCGTTTGCGCAGTAGGGGAACCTGCGTCACAGAGCCTACTGTTCGAAAACGTCTCCACCTTTCCCCCTATTCTCCGTTGCCTGGGTAACGCGCTCTGGACAAAGTGTCCCAGAGCGCGCAACCCATCACAAACCCTCTTCAAACTCCCCGACCGAATCCTTGTTTTAAAGATGTCGGCAAAGTGTAGGAAACATATTTCATGGAAAGGTTTATTTTCGGAGGAAGTAAGGCGTAGTCCATGGGGGCATCCCGGAAGTCAGTAACTGATACAAATATAACATATTGTTACATGATGTAATTATGTATTTACAGTGCAGATGGCCTGATTCAGAAAAAAAGCACATTTAGGCTACCCATTTAATCAACATAACTAAGTGATATAGACCTGCAAGGATTTAAAGAAGCAGGCATGTGCATCAACACACTACAGTGAGTTTTGTGTTTTTTTCCTGAAAGTCTGGAAGAGGAGGCGTTTATGAAGAGGAGTCGGAGAGAAACTGTTTTGACAACAATTTACAGAGTCAGCTATTTAATAATTGCCATAATGTTAAATGAAAGTTGAGAATAAGCAGACGCCAAAACCAAATTGGCGGCAGGCTAGAGTTGCAGGAATATGGCAATTATTTAAATTGATCAGGAGATGGTTTCCTTGATAACCAATTAGATCGTCACTGATCGTGTTACATCATGTGGAAAAAAAGTCTATAAATTGGTCCGAACGCACTAAAAGGCTAAACATAATTTCCTCTCCGAGTAATTCTGTTTGATAATGGCAGAGGGTGGACGGGACTACAGATATGGTTGCAAAGATGGCTTATAAACAATGGTGTTTCAGTTGATTTAATTAGCCGAGGAAGCATTTAGAGGCTCAATTGAGATTGCAGTGGGAAATTGCTCCGAAATGGCCCGTCCTGATTTCTCACAGTGGGGCGCAGCGCGCGAGGGATTTCACCCGTTCTTTGTAGATAATTAGAACGGCCGCAATCACTCCCCCTGGATGCCCGCTGATTGGGGCACACACATGCCACGCGCAATATGAAAAGAGCGGCTTTCTTTCAGAGAGACCAACGGCTGCCCTATACGTAGCACCGCGAATTTGTGCTGTTGTGAACGTTCGTAGGTTTCCTTCTGGCAATACGCCATTTCGTTTGTAAAAGTTCAATTACGTGCCCCACTCTCAAGCCAATCCATTCTACCGATTCTGAGAAATTAATGTTTTTACTTGTTTTTATTTACTTTTTACAACAATTTAGGCATTTTCTCGGGTTGCTTTGTAAGAACACCGTGAATTTGAAATGTGGAACGGTGGTGCGTTTATAACAAGGTAATAACTCTTTGACTATTCATCTGCAGTCATAAATAGTTTTTGTGGTGGTGTTTATAAATTATTATCATCACAAAATAAAATATAAATAAAATATTGCTTAAGCAGTAGATCTAGTCATAAAATTTTTGCTCGCGCTGAATTTATGTTTTTATCTGTCTGCCTCTGGCTGCACGGTTTGTGTTGACGTGCTTTTTGTTGTCAAAGCAGCAACAGTTTTGGAAAAAAGACCGTTTAAACCTTATTCCCAAAAATCCCAAGCAAAAAAAAAAACCAAGAAAAGAAAAGCGTACTGCGGTGGATTTTATTTTCCCTTCAATAATGAGCAGTTGTAGACATGGCCTCTGATTATCTCTCGGAATCTGGATTTAGCCACCGATTTACCGCGCGGCAGCCCAGCGAGTGGGAAGGTTTTCTCTCATTAATTCCGCCTTTATTATGTGGCTGTGAAACGGGATGGCTTTTGGGGGTTTTTCCCCCCTTGCGCTCTGCTGTATTCCCGAAGGGGTCAAAACATAACCCAAACAGCTCCACTCCAGGCGTTGTTGTGTTCTGAAATAATCCCCCCTTGTTTCCTTGAAGAGAGGGCAAACAATTGCTACACACTACCGTGGAGAGCGGACCGTCATTTTGACACTGGGCCCCCTTGTGATAAGGCTTTAACTCAATAGTGATTGTCAGGTTAACTGACCACACTCATTTCAGTCTATCAGTTATTATGACACATTTACTGTGTTTGAACATGGCGATTAACCTTCTCTGTCACACTAATGCAGTGCGTAACCTCAATAAAAACTTCAACCTTTTGAAGAGTTTTTTTCTCTCTCCAATATTCCAAATGAGCGTTCTAGAACGTTGTATTCCATTACCAGCAGTGATTGTGACATCATCAGCATTAGAATGTTCGGTTGTCGCATATGTGTGATCTCGCATCATAAAGGGTTAATGGTTCGTTCGGTAAGTTCCTCTGCATAGCAGTGCTCACTAATCCAATGTAAAGTGCTGTACCGAGAGCTTCGCACAATTTTATCTGTGATTATTTAGTTGGATTTATCTAATGTATTACCTCATTTACCAGGGCCCCACACAGCCCTTTGAAATATCCCCAGGGGAACGTGTACCTCTGACTGGACAATAGCTACTGGAGAAGATTGCCACAATGTGATAATATTTACTCTCAAACTAACACCATGAACTGTGTCTGCCTGTGTTCTTACGCCAATGTTTTTAAAAAAATCTCAAATAACTACATCCAATATATTTCAATATATGAAGTTATACGTGTTGCAGTGTTATAACATATTCCCTGTGACGCTGCAGTGTTTGCGAATTGTTCCCTGGAAGTTTTCTAGTCGACCTTTGGAGAAGTGTTTGCACTGAAGTACGCAATCAGCATGAATAGACTGTTTCTGCACTGCCGTTTGTGGAAAAATTCTTCTTGCATTTTTACTTGTCACTAAGTAATCATAATCCCTCTTTACCCGGACTCCCCTGGATAAAGAGCTGGAAGAAGGAGAAAATGCAGAAGAAGAGGCACTCTGATCCACGCACAGACCTGATGCTGCGGATGTCAGAGCCTCCTCAGAAGCTTGTGCGGCCATTTTATAATTATTTCTGCAAGATTTCAGGTTTTCTCAACCCTGCCACGTCCCAGATATGGTGAGCCTTTACTTTGCCATGGATAGAGACTGAATGGGAAAATGCTGTGTTGTGCCTCTGTTGCCTTCTGTGTCGCAATGTGGTTTGCTTCTTGTTGCATCAGCAGCTGTGTACATTTATTTTTTTTTCTTTCTCTAAATTTCAGGAGTGACATTGTCATTTTTTATCGAACCCATTGAGAGAGTAGGTTTTTTAGAACGCCTTTTCAAAATTCTATGTGAGTTCTAGAATTCTACGTGTGTTCTAGGACTCTTTAGAATTGTTGTCAGTCACCAGCAGTGATTGTTACATCAGCATTAGAATGTTCAGTGAAGAACATTCTGACCACGCATTTGTGATCTTGCACCTCGACTGCTGTTAATCCTGGAGATTAGGGGAATTATATCAGGGCATACATGTTTACTTTTTTTTTTTAAAGCTGATCATTGTTGGGAGAGCTCATTGTAATTGCCAGCCTTTTTATTAGAATTTTTTTACAGACTTCAATATAGAAATTGTACAAATTGTGTTTTATTTTTATATTGAGGAGATGATTTGTGCAGAAATAGACGCCCACTTATCAGTGGTGATCTTTGCAGGATTTCTCAGTTTAGAATTCCAATAAAGTGCCAAAATGTTCAGCGTTCCATGAGGTGACAAACATGTTCCGCATTCTGATATCATATCAAATATGAAATATTGCTAACTATCTCGTTTTTATGTTTCTTATGGAGGAAAATGTCAGCTTGTTTTACATTATACAAATTAATGCATTTTGTTGTCATCATTTTTTATTGTCAGTACTTATGATGGCCAAAATGAGCATTATAACACCCTGCACATGCACCAGAGCCCAGGCCTCAGGTGTTGTGTTCACAGCCAAATCAACTCCAAGTAAATAACAAAATCAACTGTGATTACCAGTATTAGGTATTAATTGTTTAACAACTTGCAGGCCCTAGAACAGGACCAGACATCGTTGACGAGCCCCTGTTTATGACGCCGATGGATCTTTAAATCGAGATGTGCAAAACCGGCCAAAAGGCCTCGCTCTGTAATTACATCAGTGCACAATGTCCGGCGTCCCTAAAGCCTCGTCATAAATACAGTGCTGTTCAGCCGGGCTTATCTCTTAGATAAGGCGCACTTGACCCAACGGCAGCCGAGTGACTTCATAATTAAAAAAGCGGGACTATTTTCAGCCTTTAGGCTGGGGTTGTTCTTTCCACTGGGAACGGAGCGAACGGAGCAAATAAAAGCCGTCCGTGAAGCGTCAACGCGCCGGGACGCACGGCTGTGATAGATGTGCCACAGCCACAGCGACGGGTCTCCGGAGGAAACATCGATCACCGCCGATTCAGCCTGAGAAGGGCTTCCATATTCACAGCTGTTGGCCTCTTCATTCAGATCAACGTTTTCTGGAGACGTGCGAGGGCCAAACTGAAAGGTGTGTTAGCATACGTTACTGCAGGTATGCTACTACCGCCCCTAGTGACGCTAGTAACGTAATACGTTGACAATGAGGGGCCCATTGTTTCAGTAGGTCTGCACTGTCGAGCTATTTTATTAATGCTTAAACAAAAAACTCGAAACGCAAACTTGAAAACTCTTACACATGCACAAACGCACTCACAAATAATAAATCAAATGCCTCCTACGTTTCTACTCCATAAGTCTGTACTATGAATCAATATGAAGTTAACTTCCCTTTACACATCTGCCCGTGCAGAGGGGCCGTCTGTGTTTGTCTGTTTTAAGCCGGGGCGTGTTGGGAGTGCTGGGGTGCAGCGCGACGGTCTGGCGTTTCTGTTCACGTGTAAAACTCTCACGTGAAGACCGTACTACGTTTGTGTGTGGAACGTTCTGCGGAAGGAAGGGACGCCGTTCATTTTATTCCAGATTATATGACTTCCGGATGACAGTGCTTACCATTGAAATAATATCTGTATTCACAACAAATAAAACAAACACAAGAAGCTGAAGTCGACAGAAGATGTGCAAATAAGGCGATGTTCACTGGTTCCTAAATTTCAGCGTTTACAGTAGTTTAAAAGGTCCTGTTGTTCAGTTTGTCTATCCAGGTCACTCTTTCAGTGGACACTTCTTACCGAAGCACGCTTTCAAACCTCGCTGTGTCCTGTGGGCCTCTGTTTCTCATTCAACGAAAGCAGTGACAGATCTAATGTATAGAAATATGTTTCATATCAGACCTAATTAGAGGGAATGTTAAGTATGTTGGGCGATTCACACGTGATCTGAGACTCGGGTCACCATCGCTGGTGCTGCTCCCCTGCAGTGGGCCTCTCCGAAATGTTACAAAAGCTTGCTCTTTGAATTTACTGCAAAAAAAGCTCTCTTAATGTATGTATCACTCATTTATGTTAACAACTACATTTGCTAATGTCAATTAATATTGGAATGAGAAATTCAGTTCATGGACATGTGTAGTATTTGTTAATAGTTAACTAATTATAAGTTAATCCTACGGTTTGCTAATGTATACATATCATGTAACAAAGATGTTAGCTAGTTGTTAACAAATGCATTAGCTAATGAAAAGTTAATTTCATGCTTAATTAATGCATTTGTCCATCAGTAATTCATGTTAACAAGTACATCAGTGAATGCCAATTCCTGAACCTTATTGTAAAGTGTGATCAAGCTGTCTGTCAGGCTATAGCATTTATAATGAAGTAACATTTTGAGCAGCTAACGCTAGCAAACCCTCCTACGCTGCACGGAAAGCCTCCGCGCCAGTTAGACTGTGTTCTGTTCACAATCAGAGCCTGCGGGTGGGACCGCTTTTAGCAGCGCTCAGTTTCGGCAGGGCTGGATGTTTTCAGCTGTGAAATGGCTTCCTCTGCCACTGGACAGGTGAAGAGAACAACGACAGCTCGCGTTTACTCACCCCCCACAGTCCGTCCTGCAGAGCACACGTTCACCAGAACTCCTATTTCATACCACCGTGGAATGCTACAGCTAACGACAACTGTTTTACAGAAGTGTTTTTGTGAGCCAAGATTATAATCTCACAACCCCCCCCCCCCCACAATCATAATCTGGGCTTCACACAGGGCATACTTTGTGATAATTGTATATTGTGATAATTATTCTAAATAAAAACATTGCTTAATAGGCAGTAAACCATCATGTATTTTAAATGGATTACAGCCAATATGCTGTACTATACACCAATCTGCATAACAATTCTAGCCTGTTAACATTGCCGTACATTGAAAAGATTAATTAATTGAAGCAATTAATTGCTTTTAAGGAATGCTTTCTGCAGAACTTCATCGTTATCTGATTCTGAGCTGTAGTGCTTCATACATTCTTACATTTATCATTTTATCTTTATTAATATATTGAATAATATCTTTATGGCAATTATTCATCCTGTAAGATTAGGAAAGTTTGCTTTGTTACTGGACAAGTGTTAAGAGCAACCAGGTACAAGTAAAACATCTATTTGGAGTGAACTGTGCCACACGACTCACAACTTTGAAATAGAAATATATGCAGTCCTACAACTCTTAACTGGCTCGACTGAACACAACAAACATTTCTAACAAACCCCAAAAACTGCAAGTACTTGTCAAAATTGTCCTTTGTAATGTAGTTAATGATACTGATTGGTAAGGTGATCAATTTCAGACGAGATGCGAGTGCAAATGCACCATCATTTCCTTTGGACTCATATTAACGTTCGTGTATAACAACTGGCAGCTTCTCCTCTAATGGAGAATAATTCCTCAGTAATCGTCAGTAACTATTCACTTCCTTTCACGGCTCTGCCTGAGCCTGCTTGCACTTGTTGGGGGTTTTTTTTTGTTTTGTTTTGTTCAGGTTTTCATTGAATGAGGCGTTTGTGGAGCCGCCTGTAATAACCAGCGGTTGTAAGTGGTGTTGGTACAGGGCCCGGCACGTTGCGTAAACAACGGGCGGACTCATGGGCGTCGGCTCCATTCTAAACTTTGGTGTGGGGGGGGGGGACTTGTCACTTTCCCTCCTCGTCTTTGTCTGTGTCGTCAAACGTCAAGCCTCAGCAGCAATTACTCAGTATAGCAATTCATTGATGTGAAGATAATTAATTGGGTTTGACTGGGGTGTCTCCCTGTCTTCGCCCAAACCTACCTCTATGGACTGTGTCTCAAATTACTCAAGAGATTCTTTTGGTGAGTTTCGGCATTGTAATTGTAATATTAACCTGGAAAGATTCCCCTAAACCCAGAGTGCTAGAGGCCCGGAAAACTAAATGTCAATCCATCTCCAAGTTCCCTCATACATTTAAATTACATTTACATTTATTCGGCATTGACTCCATGTGTTGGCCTTTACTCGGGCCTGAGTAAACCTGTCCCTTCCTGTCAACTAAGTTGTCTGATATATTACTGGACTGGACCAAAAACTAGCTGATGGAGATATACTTACGTTTACAGTGCTGTTATAAAATTAATCTATGTTTTTCTTCGTCCATCGTTTCACACGCCTCCCGTAAGTAAACACCAGTGAATAAAAGAAAGGTATTTTGTTTGGTTTACATATGCTGTTACCATGACGATCTTCACAAAATGGCGCTCAAATGCGCTTTGCGTTATTCCAGAGTGATAGTGAAAAGGAAGGGGCTTTCAATGCCGCGTGAGAATCAACCGAACTCCCTAATAACTGCTCATATTTGCGCAGGCCGATTTAAGAAGCTGTCTTTACACAAGCTCACTTATCGTGTGAGTACAAATCAGTTTCCAAATACGCCTACGTATTTCTGCTATCATTAAGGGCCACCCACATAGTGTGGCTACGTTCCCCATCTCCCATACGCCGCCTCAGATCGCGGTGTGGAATCTCTCATCAAACGCCCATTGGAGCTTGAGATCGTAACGTACGTTATGGAAGAATGTTCCTTTTGCCAAATCTGCAGTCTGTAACAGATATCATGGTCTAAAGATGCATTAAGTCTGTCATTGCTCCAGATTCTGAAGATTTAGAACTCAAACTGAGAGTTGGGCCAGTGTCAATTATTAAAGTGGTTGGAATTCTCATAAATGAGATGCCTCACCCTGTGAATTAAATGTATAGAACGGTTGTCATGAAATTATTATTGTTGAATGCCACTCAACTGCTAACTACGTGTATTCTATTCTGCCCCCGTTTAACTAGGGCTAAACAAATATTAGCCCACGGCCCTCGTTATCGGTCTGTTTCCATGTTCTTTTAAACCTGCTTTAATCACAGACAGCCTTGGGTAACATGCAGTGGTCTTTATTTAAATTCGCAGGTACGTTCACTGTTGCGCTCTGTCTGAGGCCTGTGAAGACAGTCTTGACGGAGTAGAGTGACGGAGTGAGGCTTTTTCGATCGCCTGGGCCTGGCAGGTGAGAGCTGAACCGTATGATGCAGAGCAGAACCTGGCAGAGATCGCATACAGTTGCTGAAAATCGGAACACCAGTGCTTTCTGCGCAGAAATATTGTGTGTCGTAGGGAAGGCTTCTTTTACACAATGGATTTGCTTCCGCGGGGTGCTGTACGTCATTTGGGAGCTCACTGGACATCAAACTCGGCTTGTCAGCTTGGTTTGCTTAGGCCAGACATCTCAAACTCAAATCCTGGAGGGCCGCTGTGTCTGCTGGTTTTCTGATGCGCTCCTGCACTTAAGTACTTAATTTAAGTCCTTGTTTGGCAAAGGAGGCTGCATACCTCGTCTTGAAGGCCAGAATTCACTGATGATTGAAACGAAGTCAGAAAAACCAACAGAGCCTGCTGGATTTGTCTTGGGAGTCTTTTTAATTACCTGATATGTGAAGCTCTTCTGTCATACCAAAGTTCAAAGGTCACAGCACTTCTGGAAGCCACTGTAGATAAGAGCGTCTGTGAAATGACATTAATGTTAACACACCCCTACCACTGGCTCAGTTCTTCTGGGCAGATAGTACAGTGTATACTCTAGAGAGATCAGTTCACTGTTATAGTCCAGTGTATACTCTAGAGAGATCAGTTCACTGTTATAGTCCAGTGTGTACTCTAGAGAGATCAGTTCACTGTTATAGTCCAGTGTATACTCTAGAGAGATCAGTTCACTGTTATAGTCCAGTGTGTACTCTAGAGAGATCAGTTCACTGTTATAGTCCAGTGTATACTCTAGAGAGATCAGTTCACTGTTATAGTCCAGTGTATACTCTAGAGAGATCAGTTCACTGTTATAGTCCAGTGTGTACTCTAGAGAGATCAGTTCACTGTTATAGTCCAGTGTATACTCTAGAGAGATCAGTTCACTGTTATAGTCCAGTGTGTACTCTAGAGAGATCAGTTCACTGTTATAGTCCAGTGTATACTCTAGAGAGATCAGTTCACTGTTATAGTCCAGTGTGTACTCTAGAGAGATCAGTTCACTGTTATAGTCCAGTGTATACTCTAGAGAGATCAGTTCACTGTTATAGTCCAGTGTATACTCTAGAGAGATCAGTTCACTGTTATAGTCCAGTGTGTACTCTAGAGAGATCAGTTCACTGTTATAGTCCAGTGTATACTCTAGAGAGATCAGTTCACTGTTATAGTCCAGTGTATACTCTAGAGAGATCAGTTCACTGTTATAGTCCAGTGTATACTCTAGAGAGATCAGCTCACTGTTATAGTCCAGTGTATACTCTAGAGAGATCAGTTCACTGTTATAGTCCAGTGTATACTCTAGAGAGATCAGTTCACTGTTATAGTCCAGTGTATACTCTAGAGAGATCAGTTCACTGTTATAGTCCAGTGTATACTCTAGAGAGATCAGTTCACTGTTATAGTCCAGTGTATACTCTAGAGAGATCAGTTCACTGTTATAGTCCAGTGTATACTCTAGAGAGATCAGTTCACTGTTATAGTCCAGTGTATACTCTAGAGAGATCAGTTCACTGTTATAGTCCAGTGTATACTCTAGAGAGATCAGTTCACTGTTATAGTCCAGTGTGTACTCTAGAGAGATCAGTTCACTGTTATAGTCCAGTGTATACTCTAGAGAGATCAGCTCACTGTTATAGTCCAGTGTATACTCTAGAGAGATCAGCTCACTGTTATAGTCCAGTGTATACTCTAGAGAGATCAGTTCACTGTTATAGTCCAGTGTATACTCTAGAGAGATCAGTTCACTGTTATAGTCCAGTGTATACTCTAGAGAGATCAGTTCACTGTTATAGTCCAGTGTATACTCTAGAGAGATCAGTTCACTGTTATAGTCCAGTGTATACTCTAGAGAGATCAGCTCACTGTTATAGTCCAGTGTATACTCTAGAGAGATCAGTTCACTGTTATAGTCCAGTGTATACTCTAGAGAGATCAGTTCACTGTTATAGTCCAGTGTATACTCTAGAGAGATCAGTTCACTGTTATAATCCAGTGTATACTCTAGAGAGATCAGTTCACTGTTATAGTCCAGTGTATACTCTAGAGAGATCAGTTCACTGTTATAGTCCAGTGTATACCCTAGAGAGATCAGTTCACTGTTATAGTCCAGTGTATACTCTAGAGAGATCAGTTCACTGTTATAGTCCAGTGTATACTCTAGAGAGATAAGTTCACTGTTATTGGGCAGTTTGTACTGACGCCTGTAGCAGAGTGTGTCTGACGTCGTGTTGAATTTGAGGCCTGAAGCCCCCCTCTCTCCTGCTGGTCTGCGGTGCACAGTCCCCGGGGCCCACCAGGAGCCGGGTCCAGGCGCTCCCCCTCCATCCAGATGTGGCCCTTTCTGATAATGGGATGCAGCTGATGGCCTGATGTGGTGGGTAACCAGGCGTGTCCTTTCATTAATTCACACCACAGAACCACTGGCTCACGTTCTACACCAGGGCCCACTCGCATGCCTGCAGAACTGGAGCGTTCAACACGGCCGTTCTTTTTAGACATCTCCAGGATAAAATGTTGATTCTCCGAAACATTACTGTCTGCGCTCAGTGTCAAGAGTCAAAAGGGGAAAAAAAAAAAAGATTGTGTGAGTGGGAGACATAATTATTCCCCCCCCCCCCCCCCCAGGGCGCTGGTCTATCGAGAGTTAATGCAGATTAATTAAAAACATTTTCAAGGCGATGTTGCTCTCCTTAGCCAAGTGGCGGGAAGGCCGCTCTGAGTCATTTGATCTCTGTGGATAGCGATAAGAAGACCTCGATCGAAGCTCGCTGCCTCGCGCCGAGGCCAAAAGGCTTTGTCAGTGGCTAACGGTCGTAGCGCTGCTGCTTTGGAGCAAAGCTGAAAACCATAACGACACAGTTATCTCATAAAAGCACTGTTTGGAACCACATTGGTCGTGTTACGCTGTCATACTAGACATATGCTGCAACAATAATACACAGATGTACCCTCCTGCTCCTCTCCGTAATGTATCAGCCGTTTAATCTATCGTTCTTTCAAACAACACTCACCATACATAGAGCAAGTTCCATTTTAAATTTTACGTTCCTAAAATATATATTATCAAAATGTGGGCAACCAGAGAAAGCTTTGTGGGATTGTAAGTAACGAGATATAATAATAATAATAATTTTAAAAAAGATTTTACTTTGCGAAGTTGGATTTTGCAGGCTGTTGCGCCAAACTTCAATTTACAGTGTATTCATATGGCCTGTAGGTGGCGCCAAATGCACTACGACTTAGTTGACTTTTTTGGTAGGTCGTTCACCTCTTATCTGGCAGAAAACAAGGAGAAAAATGTGTTCTTTCCAGGAAATGAAAATCATATACTTATATAATAATAATAATAATAATAATAATAATAATAATAATAATAATAATTCGTTTTTTATCTGGTGCTCTTATCCAGAGCGATGTACAGTTGATTAGACTAAACAGTCTGGAGCAATGCAGGGTTAAGGGCCTTGCTCAAGGGACCCCAACCCTCCGGGTCCCAGTCATGTACCTCAGCCACTGCAGGCTGACCCCATATCAAATGAATCATCGAGAAACTACCAGAATACCCTTCAGAGACAATCATGTGACCAGCGGAACAGTCTGGAAGGTGGCGTGGGTGAGCAGGAGTATTAGCTGTGTGGGGTCATTTAGGGCACATTCCACTGACAGTCCCATAAAGGGTTAATCATTCTCCTTTACTGACCGGCTGCCAGTTCCAATGTGTAGTGACTGGAGAGGAACTCAGTACTGCTTTAAATGAAGTCCAGATTACCGTACTATATTTTAAATATATTTTGGAATGTAAGCAATATAGGCACTGGCCTAAGCTTTGTTATTAACATGAATGACTGAATTGCTGGATTACTGATTTCTCATAGACATAGATTATGATTTTACGTATCTTAAACATTCTCTAAAATATTTCGACAGGCTGAATTTGGGAGTAATTCAGCGCATGGCAGCGTTTGTCCGCCTTTCAGTCAAACGCACAACCCGGAGGTTCAGAGCGCGCTACTCGATCTGTCAGTACGCAAGCGCAATAATTCTTAGTTTCATGTTCTACAAATTCTTAAGCGCATCAAAACAGATGAGTTCTGAAAATATTCATCACGTTATTGTGTGATTGTCGGGTAATTACAGTGCATGTGCAGTGATAGTTTGAGAGAATTGGTGAGAAAGCGATCACTATAATTTGTCGGAGTTTTGAAAATGCAGCAGTCTGCAGACAGTTAATCTCTGGAAACAGTGAGAATGTTCTCACGATCCGCTGCGTAGGGGTTGTTGGAGTTTTACTTTTGGCCCCTAAACATCAGTGAATAAATGAAAATTATAATTATCTCTCTCCCTACACAAACACGCAGACATGCATGCACGCACACCCGCACACACACGTGCACACACACACACACACAAAATATATATGAAGTATCAGTATTACATTTTTCCATGAAATCCAACATGTCTTGTAATTGCTGTTTCAGAAGATTATGGTGATTATCGGAGTGAAGGGCAGATCCAGGCAGTTATTTATGACAGGTTTTGTACCCTGTTGTCTCTCCTATATTTATTCACATGGCCATTCGTGATACAAGTATAGGCCTGACATCGCCTTTGCCTCGCTGGTAATGCACAATGTAGATGTGTAACAGTTTCGATAATAATGCACATTTAAATAATGAAATGGTTGCTTACTGTGATGATCTTGGAGGACCTGTGTGAGCAGGCACGGTACATTGAGTCAAACAAACAAACAAAACAAAACGAAACAAAAATAAATCAATAAAGATAACGATCTTTAAAGTATTTTTCAAAATGTTTGATTGATAACTGGCGTCCGGCGGTGAAGAGACTGTCGCAGGACACGCGTAATGAGGGGCACGCGGTGTGAGATCTACAGTCGCTGACGTGTTGGCGGGCTTGGCGTGTCGTCAGGTCGGCGCGTGTGTGCGCCAGGAGACCGATTCCCACCATCCTCAGTCATCATCGATATTTGACTTCATTTGTTTTGGACATATCCAGATATGTAAAAAAAAAGAGCGTTAAATCAACTGTGACCTCATATATCTTACTATGACGCCCACTGCATGTCATGGCTTTTGGAATTAATGTGGAACATTTTACTGCGCATATTTCAAAAAGGTTATCCAAATATTTACACTGGAGATATTTGTTTGTGCACTCTTTAAGCCGCAAAGTATAGTTTTACACTTTACAGTTTTACATTCTCGGATATTTATTAGTTCATTCTGAGTTAATTTTGGTGTACCTTGTATCGTTTTAAATTCTCAAAATAACCTTTCAAATATGTGCACATAAACAAGGACTGAAATCCAGCATGACAATGAAAACAGATCCAGTATGCAATGTTAGGGAGGGAGGCTGATACTAAATATGATGTCTATCAATATTTATTGCCCCTGTCATTTTTTTTTTTAACCAGAATTATCCTTATAAAATCAATCATGTCCATTGACTTAGTTCATTAAGCTAACAGCATCGGACTGTATTTGAAAGATGATTTTCTCAGTCATGTAGTATAGGCTATATTACTTATCTTATGTGTATGGCGTGCATATAGTTCCACAGTTACATAAATTAATGACACCTTTTCCATCATAAATATTTGTGATAACAAACAAGCACGCATTATGTGTCTCGTGCAGAAAGGAGAACAACGGGGGGTAGTGTCTCGTAAGCTGTATTTATTTGATCGTTGCTTTTCGTATTTCCACGCACTTGTGGGAACGTATTAGCTTCGTCACCGTGTTGAGAAAAATAGGATCCGACCCGGATTTTGGCAGCGCTGAGAAAAAGAGTGAAAGACGTGTGTTTTCTTTGTGTGTGTGTGTGTGTGTGTGTGTGTGTGTGTGTGTGTGTGTGTGTGCATGCATAATTGTGCATAAGTGTGATTTATGTGAATATTTGCCAATATTTCTATATATTTTAACAGATAATTCATGCAATTAATTTAAACAGTGAAATTTTAAACAGTGAAAGCACTTTTAATATTTCCTGACGGCTGTCAAATGCGCACAATTTCAATATGGCTTGTCAACAATCTATCAATCATTATATTTACTTTATATTTAGTATATTACAGGGTGTAAAGGTCAAATTAAGTAGACAAAAGACGTGGTTTGGTGTAGACAGTTGTGTTAATATTGCTCAATTGTGTCAATAGCTGCGATATGGGAAAAGCCCGTGCAGTCCTACACGGAGATACTGCATTGATTATGCAGTCTGAGAAAGCGTGAAGCAGGCGGGAAGGTCACCCGAGCGCCGTATAAAGCTGATAGCTTCAATCTTGAAGCCATTTACACGATTACGAAAAGGATGTTATGCCATCGTTTTATGGCCTAGCTTCTTATTGTGTGTCATTTGAAGTATACGAGGAATGGCATAACTCGAAGACAACACTTCTTCAAATGGCAATCGTAAAACAGTGCCAGTTTTTCCATCGAGTGCGTTTTCCTGATTTATTTCTGCAGCGGAGGATGCCGGGATATTTCTGCGTCAGAATGTTTCTGCGGCATTTTGACTCGTCTGTGCATATTTTTCGTACAAGTGACTTCATATGCACTGCTGAATGAAAGAAAAAGGCAGTATTATATGACTCATACAGTGCATCGTAGGCCTAGTTGAATTATTTTAAATTAACATGTCACCATATGTGCAGTTATGGTTGGATGCAATTTGTTTTATAGTCTCTAAAGCCTTACCAAACTGGACATTTAAACATATCTCGGGTGGTTTGTGGCAGCAACAAAAAAAAAATCACTCGGCTACTGTCGCCTACCTCTAATCTATGGTTTAGCCCACACGAAACCGCCGGACCTCGCGGCAGAATGCTGCATGCTGTGTGTTATAACTTCCCGCAAAAAACGTGTCACAGAACAAAAAACATTCAGTTGACGTCGCGAGAAGCGAATTCACATCCTACGCGTGAATTTCACTCATAAGTGGAGGCTAGGCAAGATTGCACGTTAACTTTTATTGCTAAATCTGGACAGCACTGTGGTCGGCTCGAATGTATATTGTGATTTAGATGTCGACTTGTTTGAGAAACAAATATTGGCCTGTAGGCTAACCTACTTCCGAGGCGTATACTAACGTAGTTCCACATTAGACTGACATTGGACTGTCATGATGTTATTGTTTCCATAAACTGAGAAATAAGATGATTAAATTACATTTTTCTTAATTTCCATAAATGTGTCTGTTGGTATTATTAGCCACGCGTTTGCGATAATTGTAGCTTTGTGTTGTTTTTATTGTTGCGTCGGGCTAATTTACCCTGCATGCACAACAAGCTGAATCATACACCTTAACCTGTACAAGGGACGATAATTGCGATAATTGTAGCTTTGTGTTGTTGTTATTGTTGCGTCGGGCTAATTTACCCTGCATGCACAACAAGCTGAATCATACACCTTAACCTGTGAAAGGGACGAAAATATCGTCCCTACAGCATAGTTTAACAGAGATCCCTTTTGTCATTATATTCTAGTCTATTCCCAACAATATTTCTGTTGGAAAATTAACGTTTTAGTTCAGCACAGGTCAATGCTTAAATATGAAAGCATACTAATTTACATCTCATATAATGGGGCTAGCTCCACGTAACCACTAAACAATAAATGTAATAAAACAATAGCCTGTGTGTGTGTGTGTGTGTGTGTGAGTGTGTGTGTGTGTGTGTGTGTGTGTGTGTGTGTGTGTGTGTGTGTGTGTGTGTGTGTGTATGTGTGTATGTGTGAGTGTGTGTGTGTGCGTGTGTGTGTCTGTGTGGGTGTGTGTGTCTATGTCCAGGGATAACAGCTCTAACAGTAGTAGCCCACATATGAGTCCAGTAGGGTCCGGTTGAGTTCACACTGAATATTTAACTGTTCATTTCGTTTAGCTAAAAAAAACGAAAACAGCTTAATGTAAAACACATTGATGTAGCTTTAAGAACTCGCAGAAATAGCCGTCGTCGTTTAAAACCCGTCTGGTTTAACTTTAGCCTTAGCTCTAAGAGCCGTGTTAAATATTTGGGGGTGAACAATGCAGACTGGGAGGCTCGCGCACGGATTAGTGTTTGAAAGTCGAGTGCGTACAGGCCTATCTCCTGAACGACTGCTTTCATTGAGCAGACATAAAAGAATAATAATAATAATAATAATAATAATAATAATAATAATAATAACAACCCGTGATAATAGGCTAATAATAATAATAATCATGATTATCATCATTCTATCAGCCGTGATAATCATAATGATCACAATAATAATAACACAAAGGTGGCTTCAGATGTCGTTTGTCTTCTACCCTATTTCGAGAAGGGAAATGGTAATGGAACGTTTGGAACTGGCCGCTGTTACATTTGATTAACATGTCCGTTGTCCCGACATTTTATTGACGATTTGAGAGCGTAATGCTTATTACATGCCGTACTCGCTCGCCTGTCTTGGATTTCAGCGACAACTGAATACACAATGGTCGAATTTGCTTTTGGTCTATAGACCTAAAACATTAAATTGCGTAAATTGCGGGCAGAGTGAATGAATGAATAATCGGAATGACAGTGGAACGTAACCACAGAATGTCCAATGTACATTTGGGATTTTACTCGACCCGCCAAAGGGCCCGTTTAGGCGAGTCATTTAGGCTATTACCACACTGAATACATCTAAAGGTTAAGGCAAAATTAAACGAGATTGGAGGCTAATCACAAGACAGGAGTACCGTCACTGAAAACCAGATGCTAATGTAACACATACCAGGTTCTAGTAATCAATCATTGATTCATTGATCATCATTGATAAAATAAATTCATTCATTCAACGAAACTCAACGTTTGATTAACCTAGCAGGTCACTCTTTGACGGTCATATATTGGATATTAATTAAGCTACATATCAACATATGAATTGGATCAATTTAGCTATACACCCTAAACTATTAGTAACTAGGCCTATAATCTATAATTGAATATGGGTAATTGTATATGAATTATTTGTGCAATGCTGTATCTTATTGCACGATTTCTTTGAAGAAAATGCTATGAAACTTAACCTGCTGTAGTTTATTTGAACAAATGACCATAAACACATGCAGATATTTTCCAATCACCTTTCATATACAGTATAATTAACTTGCTTAGTTCGTTTCCTTTAGATTAATATCATTTTAACAAAACATGTTGCACTCATAAAGCATGCGGTTTCTCTAATATAAGCAAACGAACAATCAAACAAACGAACAAACAAACACGAACACACAAACAAACAACAAACAAAATACTCCAAGTCCAGCGTAAAAAAATGACAGTTTGATCTACTAATACAAGACGCTTGCTTTTGTGAACGCATCTTTTTTTTTCTGCACGGTTTACGGTAAAGTCACACAGGAGCAGTATACAGGTTTACATACAACTAGACCTATCAGAAATCTTCTTTTACCGCTGTCTGAAATCCCATTACGTTTCGGTCATTTTCATTAATTTCGCCCGATCCACCAACCAAAGTAACTTTCAAATAAGTCTTCAAAGCAAGCAAAAGCGAAAATGCGCACTTGTTCCTTTCTCTGTTTCGTATGTACAATGCTGCAGCGACTCAAATGTCTTCATCGCCACGAAATCCAAAAAAACATGGATACTTAAATTGTTGTGCAAGTAAGTAATTGCTGTGCATAAGTAAACACAAACAACCCGCATACTCCATTTTGAACACGATTGCAACGAATCCAGTTTTGTTTAGTTGTTTTCGTTGTTGTTACCGTTGCCGTTGTTGTTGTTGTTGTTGTTGTTGTTGTATTTTTATTTTTATTTTTTTATTTTTTTTGTTTTGCACCACCGTTTGCGAGTCCATATGTCCAAAAGGAAAATGACTGACTAGTTCGTCAACTGTTGTACTGACAGGCGTTTAAGCTGGAGCCAGGGCTTTGCAGCCCACTGTATCCAAACGTCGGGTGCTGCTTAGATTTCAGTCTGAGGGTCGCCAGGCTTGAATTACAAGTGTCTCTGTACACACTGTAAGGGCCGCCCGGAGGCCCGTAGGGACAAGTGGACGGAGACATGGCCGAGTTGATGGACGAGCTGCTAATACCGTTCAGGTTACTGATGTTGTTCAACCCGGAAGCGGGCATGCCCGGCACGGCGCCGTGTCCCATGCCGGACGCCATGCTCATTGAGGAGATGGAGCTCGGGGCTGAGAACATGGACTGGGACGTGAGCGGGCTCATCGAGTTGAAGAAAGTAAAGTTCTTGGTCGACAGCGGGGCCGGCGTCAGGCCCTTGTTGGTCCAGTTGTTGTACGTGTAGGCCGGGTACATGTCCTCGTACGGCTGCATCAGGCCGCTGAACTGGGGCAGGTAGCTGTTCTTGCACAAGTCCATCTGCTGATTGCGCTCGCGCTTCCTCCATTTGGCCCTGCGATTTTTAAACCACACCTATAAAACAAACAAAATGGGAAGGATGCATAAGAAACCGATTATTAGTATTAGTATTAGTAGTATTATTCGTTAGCATTAATAGTATTGTTTTGTCCTATGCATACAGTAGCAGCATCAACAGCAGTAATAGTTGTAATACTTTTAATAATTGTAATAATCGTCAGTCTAGTCATGTTTATAATTATTAGGCATATTATCATGTTGGTTTAAGACTCATTAGGATAGGCCTCTTCAGTAAAATCACGAAGCGCTGCACGACATAATGACAAATATCGTGTTTTTTTAATAAACACGATATGATGATAGGCAATGATTGGTGCTTAAATGGGCATTGTATTCCACTGATTTTTTATTAACTGATTTTTAGAGGGGTTATTATGTGCAATAGTCTGTGTAAAGAAACACTCTGACTGTGTCCTGCTATGCGTGGGAACCTTAAACCTTGTGATTTACGGCCCGCACCTTTTTGCGTAAAATATAAGCCTACATTATATTTGGAAGGCCGCAGTATCTCGCGCACGCAGGTGTTTCTCTGCCCTGGAAGATGAAATGCCGCCATTTTGACTCGTTGTAAAAGAACCACAGCTTCCGATCGAGGTCCTGCTTTCTTTTTATTGTGGGGAAAACTAAGCTCGCTGATGGCTAAATGAAAAACCGAGCGCCACAAGACAGGGAACAGGGAAAAGCAAAAGCGGCTGTATTAACTGCACGCGCATCTATCCAATATGGTGCCGAATACCCCCCACCCCCCACAGGGGTGTGTGCATGTTTCATTTATTCGTCACATGTAGACATTTATCCTAATTTACCTTAAATTTGTTTCGCACGATTACCAACGTGGATCACAAACGGTAGCGCTATTTGACATTTCTATTAAAACAAAAGGCCTAATTCCTAAAGCTTTTTAAAGCTATTTTGACAACCGTGGGTCTATAAATCACCGCCAGGTCAGAGAGCGGCGCTACGCGATTGAATAATTTATTTTGAACGAACTGTTTCTCAACATGGCTGTTGGCTTTTCAAACGAAAATAAAACACAGTTTATGCCTATTTATGCATTTGAAAATTTCTACGTAAGGAATGCGTTTCCAAAAAAAAAAAAAAGGAAAGAAAAACTACATAGCAACACTCTTTGTGACAATAAAACACGAAAGTACATTTCTATTAAAATAACATGACTGAAGGCCGTCGCCATTCCGCACGCTATTGAATGGAATGGAGTCATTTTAAATAACCTATTTACTTATATTGAGGATTACCAGCAAAAATAGTGGGAAGTAGGCCTTCACACCTAAAGGTGTACAAATAATCAGGGACATGTAATGGAATAAGTGAACCGCGATATCCATTTGGAGAGAGTTTAGTCCTAGTTGGATGACTGACCTTTTAGTCAGTGACCTAGATTATGTCGTCCTCATAACTTAAGTGAAATCGCTCGGTTTTATATATTCTTGCTCCATATCCACCTATCCAGACCCTCTGGCTTTAAAGTGTAGAATAAACGGGTGGTTTCAGCAGTCTACAAATCCCACAAGGGCTTCAAAAAATTAAACGATAATTGGTAACATAATTTGGTGTTTGGACAAGGTTAAATTCGTAATTAACATTTTCCAAGTAAATTACAAACTGAAAACAACCCATAGCAGCTAGTGACAATATTTCTTTCGCCTCCATTTTCCCTCGGTCAGTTCGCCAGTTATTTTCATAATCGTAAAATACAGACAAATTCGCCGTTGTGAAAACGTAATCGTACTGAATCATCTAGGTGTACGAGATAATCCGTCAAAGCATAATAGACGACGTGATAGACGAGGCGTCGCCCGACCGAATGTTGAAAGAATCGGCTCGTGAGTTTGGTCCCCTTTCTCACCCGCACTCTGGCCTCGGTGAGGTTGGTCCACACCGCTATCTCCTCCCTCGTGCTCATGTCGGGGTAGCGGTTGCGCTGGAAGGTGGCCTCCAGCTCCTGCAGCTGCTGGCTGGTGAAGTGGGTGCGCTGCCGTCTCTGCTTTTTCTTTTTCGGGTCGTCGGCGTTTCCGTCGTCACTTCGGTGCTCCACACTCCTTTCCTTTTCTGGAGACGCGACAGACACACACACACACACACGCGTTTCTGCATCCGCTGCGTTTTCAGAGCCCACTGCATTGTTCACCGAATCTGCGTCCGCGCGGCCGCATTCCACTTAAAACGGAGACAGATATGACCTTTTAGTAAATACGCAATCCCCATTTACCCAACCACAATTTTCCACACTGACACAGATTTCACAATTAAATGGCGCCCACCGCAATGTTTAATTTTAAAGATCCAAAAATAGGGACTTTATCTTCCCGTTGACGGCGCAGACGTAATATGTACACTGTGATAGCTTGTGATTGTCAGGGAAATGTGTTGTTAGAGAGGACATGCGTCTGGCAACAAAGACCATCCAGTTTGGCGCAATTGCGTCACGAAGTTAAAAGCTGCTACAGACCTAGTCATCACGTGCTTTCGACTGGTTAAATATCAACCGGCCTACAGGCCCCGGGTCCGGCGTTAATTCATTGCTCATTTGCCGAAGCTCGACTTTGACAAGATTCTTAACTTCTCATGGCGAATGCTATGCATTGGCAGGAGATTTAAACAATATTGTACAAGACATAGCATATGCCAAGGGTATGCGGTCCACTCTTGCAGCCAAAAAAAGGTACACTGAAAATATTTTTATAAGAAACCCAAGACCTCAATGTAAAAGCACGACTAAGTCCAACGTCAGATTACTATGACTAGCTTATATAAATTATAACATGCTGTAGGCTATGCTATTGCACGTCTTTTGTTTATTTAATTATGCTATTTTTTTAAATCAACGCAACACAACTCCAATGGTGTGTATCTGTAAAACTATCCTATATCTTTAAGAGAAAGTTTCTAATCAAAACACAAGCACTATAGGCTTCTTATTAAAATGAGAAATGAGTAAAAAAAAAAAAAAACTTTACACACTGGAACATTATAGCTGGTTTTATCTGCACGGAAACCATATTGTCCAGGAAATATCAATGCGTAAATGTTAAATGTTGATTCGCATTTGAGGTTTAAAATATGTGCAAAATATAATATATATTATTCATAATTTTTTTAATCATATAATTATTATAAATACTTTCAATATTAATTAACAGATATAAAACAGCATTTTATAATCAGACAACTGTCTACAACTGAAAAACATTGGCTATATTAAAAAACAGCGCATTGACGAATTATGAGAAATTCCTGTAATTTACAGTTTACACCTCATCTCTTTCAATTCTGTTTCCCAACACATCTCAAATCAATAAACATATTAAAGCTTCAAAGTAACTATATTCAGACATAAACCTTTAAAAATGGCACACATAAGCTGCAAGTGACAGCGCAGTGGACTATATTCTGAAGAAGGGCTATCACCGCGGCCTTTCCCACTGTCTTGAAACTATCACTTGAGCATGTCTTTACAACAAAAACTATCAAACATTCTACCGTATTATCGGGCAAAGATATAGTAAATACATTAATGAAAGAAAATGTATTTAGCATTTCTGTCCTGTTTTTTGTGTGTGTACCTGCTATTTCTGTATCGGATGATTCGCTGCTTGAATTCTCTAATGTTTCTCGCGTGCTGCTCGAAGTTCTCGGCACGTGAAAGGTCGAGGCCATGTCGCGCGTCGGCTGGGGTCTCGCGGTCTCGGGGATTCTGTCCAAATTCATTCCACCTTAAAGAGAATGATGCTGTATTAAGTATGCAACCAGCCCTCCAACTGCCGACTTCTCCAATATGTCTTTCTTCAGGTATTCCTTTTGAGCAAAAACAATTTGTGTGAGAAAAATGGTCGCCTAAGAAATCGGGTTGCAGGCTTTTGTGCTGTCAGATTTCCACAGGATTTGCCTTTGGTATGGCCCTCTCTTGCGCGGCCGTGCTAAGGCGTACGCTTTCGGTTTCCCCCCCCTGAAGGGAATGCAGTCAGCATGATCGAATGGAAAGGTCCGCGTTAGAACCACGGGTGGATCCACCCATACCCTCCACTGAACCTCCCCGATCTCTGGAGGAGTCCCACCCACAAAGTACGCTCGGCCTAATCTGTCTGCAGGCAAAGAGTACTTTCAGGATTTGTCTCTGGGGAACAGCCGAGGCCACGCCGCTTTAAGTTGCACTGGAAACCTCGGAAGAAAATGGGCCCTTTATTCGGGCATGTTTGAAATAGACCTGTACGAAGTGCTCTGGGCAGCTGGGTGTGCTTGTATACACACGCACACAATGTATATGTCGGATGTGAACTGAGCTGAATAAACACTTGCCATAAGTCGGCCATGTTACGTTTCGCCACCAACACAATCAGGTAAAATATAGAAATCCATACCAAAGTTTATGTTCATGAAAGTAAGGCATATACGCGGCCGAGAAGCGCCCTATCAGTTAATGTGTGCGGATACTTTTTCACCGTGTCATTTTAAACGAACTCGTATGCTGCGCACTCACACACTCGTATCAACAATCTTAGAACTCTTTTGTGAATCTTAGAATCAATCTTCGAGTCGCGGAACTAATGAAAAGTGTGCACCTGCGTACATGTGTGACTGCGCGCGAGATTGACAAGCATTATCGTGCTAAAACCACTTTAAGCAAGTGTAGGCCTCTCCTGTACCGCTAAATTATATATTATTTATTCACATTGCCCTGCTATTTTAGAATAAGGCGTCATTCTGAATGTGGCGAGTAGTGCCTTTTTTATGAGAACAATACAATTATAGGAACAAAGATAAAGGCATCTTCAGGCCTATATTAATTAAATATATATTAAAAGTATGTTTCGGAAAAAAAAAACATTTCTGTAAGATATAAAGCCAATAAGACAATTGTTTTTAGTAGGCCTTCTTTTAGGCCTGTATCATTTAGCCTACAAAACATTTATTATAGTTAACATATCATTATCTTGTGGAATGTTTTTATGTCAATGCATTGTAAAGTTTCCTTCTGGTAGTAATTTGATATTCCGACAAAATACGCCAAAACGGAGGCTGGCCGGGAGAATAAATGTGCATTACTGTAAAACAGACCGTTTTCCATAACTGATAAAGTGACTATTCTTTGCGCGAAAATTATGTATACTATTTATCAAGGTCCCTTATGGTCCGATTATGAATGAATCGAACAAGTTAATTCATTTTTTAAGGTGACGGTATTACATATTATCTGCACATGATGACATCACACATTGTCCTCTAAATTGATTCAATAGTCATTTGTTAGATGATCACTATACATGTTTTTCGCACCAAAATAAATTAGACCAGTAAATTAGCACAGCAAATAATTGGCCGAATTTTTTGTTGCAAAACTTTCTTTCGGTGGCATCCTATGATAGCTTCGTTAAAATGTCAATTTAATATTTTCTGTAGCCTTTTAAACGTCTGATTTTTTATTTATTGTAAAAAACCATTTGAAATAATTAGTTTCGTTCTCTCGGCCTCCTCCCCCTCACCCTCCTACTGCTTCAACTACTAACTAACGCACAGCTAAATGTCCAGTGTTAAATCAACTCCGAAAGAGCTAATCTTACGCTAACAGTGTCAATTGGTAAACAGCAGTGCAACAATTGGACTCTAGAGTTGAATTAGTAGTACCAGTGGTAAGAACAATAACAGTAACAGCATTATTTATTTATTGATCTGTAGCTCTTCAGTATAAATCAACTAATCCACGTTGCATAGGATTTAAGAATAGTAGTAGTCTACTTATACATTATTATATTATTACCTGCTAATCTATTCCAAACTAATTTGTACATTTTACTGTTTACATTTCTGTATTAACTGTTTAAAGCTTTGCATTTGATTGTTCTACCACGTTAATATCCTGCATATTGACTTCTAGTCAATGAATGAAAATAAATATGAAAACATCATGAAACATTTTTTAAGGTATTTCTTTTCATTTGAAAATCAGAAGTGATCTCATAATTTCTGTCTCGCCTCTCAGACAAATTATCATTGAAATAGAACGAGAATTTCTCGGGAGGGTGTGAAATATGGGCCGATAAAACATGGCGGATGTCAGGTATTCGAGTGAAGTTTTGCTGTGTTGTTACGCTTTAATTCAGTGTTAATCAGTTTCCCCCCAGCGCGATCTCACACCAGGTTCATCTGTAATATAGCGCCGCCTGGTGGTGAAAAATTACTTGCCGGATACAAAATAAGTCACACTCATTTCAAGTATTTTACAAAAACAGGTCGGAAGAACGCAACCTCTCCCATACGGCCTTTATACTAAAATCAACTCAAAACTAAATCAACTAAAAAATGGACCAACACATCCTAGCGTCAAGCTATTATTAAAATAATGACAGGGGACTTGTTAATTCCATACTTAAAATTGACGTTGTCTGTCATTGCATTTAATTTAATTTGTCTTAATTTGTCAATTTGTGAGCAAAATTGTTTTGCATAATACAAAAGTTGGCATATTTTTTAACCCCTTAAGTATCGCACCATTTTCTTAACGCAAGCTTGAAAATGACATACCCAAAATAAAACGGTTACTATTGTTGAACCCCTTTTGACTACAAGCATAATCCTGGATTCTTCTGAAAGGTAACCCTTTGGGGTTTGTTTTCCAAGAGTCAGAATGACTCTACATTTTACTGAAACCAAAGTTACAGAATCTCAAACACGGTGGAAGTGGAAGCTTTTTTTTTCCCTCACAGGAAATATTTTCTGTATTTGAGTGGATATAGATTGTTATTATTAGAAACTATAATGCATTTGGTTCGCCGGACCCTTGCCGTGAAAAGGACACTGACATTACCTTGATTCGTGTATTCTGTGGATTTCTAAAACGCTTGTTTTGCCACCCAATGTCACAACATTAGGAACTGTTATCGCTAAAGCAATCACTTAAAATATCTTATACAGATAGAACCGTGAGTTGTAATGCTTTGGAACGGCATATCCTGGTACCTTAGTGATTGAAACTTGCACCATGAAGAAATCAATGAATGCTAAAGAACCCCACACCGCAGCCCCGGGCAGGCCCGTGAGACTTTAAGGCTAAGCCGTTCAAAAAACTCTTCCAGTTTCGCTGGCCATGGACTTTTTAAATGTTAGTTATTTTCGGAATAAAATGTACCCGTGAAATCATTTCAATTTAATCCCAATACTCAATGCGTTCAATGTAGCAAATAAATGTAGGCTATGCCTCAGAGTACAGAAGCTGTAGGGAATAATGCGCGCCATATAAAGACCGCAATAATAGGCCAACTGATTATTATCATTGTTAATTCCCACAAGGGCTCGCAGTTATAAACCAGGATCGGGTGTTCTGCTCTGCAATTTATTTTTTAACGTTTGGCTCTAACAGTATAGAATAAACGAACGAATTGCTGGCGTCTCATGCACACGTCGTCCCTGGCGCACGCTTTCGCTCTGCCTACCGCCTGTCGCGTCGCGAGGCATGTCACAGGCGCCGGTCCTAAGAGGCATTTTGGGTCACTTATGATATTTAACTTTTGACACGGGACCTCGCCAAACCGGTACCGCTCCTTTTACGCCCCATTCAAGCAGCACGACAGTTGTGCAACCTCTCCAAAATGACAATTTCCCCCCTTCATATTGTTTTACGGCAATGTAATATAATATTCTTCAAACAACAGCTATATTGTTCTTTTCCACAGCACGCCTCGCCAATAGGACACGCTGGATCGGGGAGCGCGCGCTAAGCTCGCGCGCAGTTGGTTCGCAGACGTTGGTTCTTCGCAGATGTGACTAATCTAAAAATAGGCGCTACTTCATGAATTTGAATTGTCTACATTAAACAAAGATGTTCATTTGTTTTGGCTTGGTTTTATTTGCACACCCGCGGAGAGTTGATAAAAATTGCATTAACGTTGTATTTTTATGGGGTAGAGTAGCCTACGCTACAGCTTAAATAAGTTAGCGTGAAAGTTTAAATGCAGGTAAACATTTTTTGAAACAAGTTTCAGTTCAAGTTGTTCGATTATACATTAGCAGTTAAATGGTCATGTGAGCGCAGTGCGTGCCAGAAACCTTTTGAACTACGAGTCTTTTTGAACTATAAAAATCCCCCCCATATGAACAAGTGACCACTGGGAGTCGGAAAACGACTTTATGAATTTTGGAAGAGAAGAGAGACAGACACTGTGATTTAAATGTTATCTTTAACTGAACTGTATCGGCCTAGTTTTTCTTTTTGCAATCGTTAGTTTACAGCACATATTTTGTTAGGGCATTCTAACAACAAAGGTTACGTTGTTTTAATTCGGCTCCACAAAACCAGAAAATATTGTTTGTTTTAGACATGAGGCTACAGTTGCAGTAATCCTTAATACAATATGCATATGCATTGGAAGAAAATATTTCACCTGTCAAAAAGACGCCCCAGGCCTTTGATGTAAAACATTTCATAACAACAACTCTCTGTATCGTGGCGGAACTCCAGCGCGTTGTTGCTCTGACAATTTAGTCATGGCGGGTGACAAACGTGTCGCCTGTTTATGCAGAATGAAGATCATGCGATAAAATGATGACAGACACACATTTCTGATGTGATTATTTGTTGGCCCCAAAGGAGCATTAACCGAAATAAACCGTAGGAAGGATCTAGAACAATGATGTGCCTTCTTTTGACGCCCTTTAAGTGGAGGTGAACCCGCCCGGGCGTGCTCGTGCGCAACAAGGGCCTCTTGACGCGGTAAAGATGCCCGAGTTCGCGAACCAGAGTCGGTAATGCGCTTGCGCCATCGCGGTGACCAGGCAGGCCGCAGCTGATTCAGAGGCAAATACCTAACAGGTGGTAACGCTAACGTCGGCGCTCTTCGCCAGCTTGACCGCCTCGCCTGACAAGTGTTTGCATTACAGTGACAAGGGCTGAGAACGCGCGAGTGCGCATTAGTCGCGAGCTTTATGGTAGAGATCTTTCCTGGGTTTGTGCTCCACAGTAGAAAGCCGGGAAAAGTGATTTGAGATGACGGTTAGTTTGCCACTTAACTGTCAAATAAGGGATGTAGACGTATCTATATGTCCAGACTAGGGAAAATAAAAGTCATAATGTACTACACACGATGATCAATAGCTTTGGCGCTGTTTAACTACGGAGGCCTGCCATTTCCTTTTCAGGGCCATATTGTATACACAGGTTGGGCAGGGTTGACCCCGGCTGAGAGTGGTTAATGCACCAGTGATATATTCTTATAACAAAGACGGTTTGGAGCAAAACATGCGAAAGATGAAATTAGAAATATGGCGATTTGTTAACATGGACGCGACTGCTTGACGACTGTTTGTCCGAATCGCTGTTAGCCTATAAGGCAAATTTCCATTTGACGCAATGTATTCTTTTTTTGCTTCCATTTTTCACCCTATCACAAAGTTAACGCAGCAAACACAGGAAAAACTTCGAGCTTCGTGTGAACCTAAATCGAACTTATAGAATAACCCGATGACTGTAACATGGTGGAACATGGTAGTAATACACAAATGTCACACAAAAACGTGTGCCATACAAAGAGAAACAAGAAAAAAAAAAAATTAATTCGGCTATGTCTCTAGGTGCATTTTAAATGGCTACCATACCGTACCATGTAACGTTATTTCACTATATACTGCAATGGCTGGTTACAGACATAGGTAGACAGAAAGCACAATTGAGCATTTTACATTTATGACACAGTTAGGCCTGGATATCACTTTATCTGACATATATATAAGTGCAGTGTTAAATCCACTCCGCCCGGCCCAAGACAATATGTTGGACGTTTTGTTTAATAATGAATAATCAGTTTCTATGGAACAGCATCGCCTAAACTAAAAACAATTATTTGGTTTCATTTGAAAAATGGATTTAACAATATCTGAACACACTGTACATTATATAGAGCAGACGGAATGTACACTGACAATTACTTTTCTTTTCTGTACGATCTTAACGTGTTAACATTTGAACGGGTTACTCCAATATTTTACCGAAATTAACATCAGCCTAAATTACCAACAGTTATTCCACAAAGTAACAACTCATTCCATTTTGACTGACTTTTGCAGCTGGCAAAATGGATAAAGAAAAAAAATATATAAACATAGCTGTCTTATAGTTCGGCCTAGACACGTTTGAAAGATACGCTACAGAGCAATTGAAACAGAACAACAAGTTAAACAAAAAGAAAAATAGAGACATGCTATATTACCTGGATCTCCGCAAGAGATTACATTCTTGGACAAATTAAGTTCCATTCCAAATGCCTGGAAAACAAAAGAGTTTCAAGTTAGCAAAACTGTAGTTCTGTAATTGCAGAAATCCGGAAGCTTAAGACAATAAGCCTCACGATGATTCCAATTAAGATAGGCACGCTTCATAATGAATGCATTGACAATCACAATCAGTGACAAGAAAACTAACTTCAGGAAACGTAAGGTACACGTTTTAAGAAATACACAAGTAAAGGCTCAAGCGCAAGCCGGTGATGCAAATGTAATATTTTATAGGCCTGCTTTTCGTTTTCAGAAGTCTATAATTTCTTACATTTTTAATAGCTAGGCTACTAAATATAGCAACCGAGAAAGGGGCCTGTTGGTGGTTTTTTAAAAATGCACTAATTCTGTGATTAAATTGTTTGATTTCAGGGGCGACTGACCTTAACTTTAACTGTGTTAGCTTTAGTTTTAAGACAGTTCGAATCAATCTCTTGGAGCAGGCCAAAAGTTTATCGTTATCGTAATATATTCGCATAACCTCTCTTATCTTTAGGAATCCCTCGGCTTGTTTTATGTCCTCAATAAATCGTGACTGAACGCCCAGCTCCTTGTTTCACACACACACACACACACACACACACACACACACACACACACACACACACACACTCACACACACACACACACACACACACACACGCGCGCGCGCGAGATGTGTTCACTTGTCCAATCGGCCTTCGCCACTTGACATTTGACGTCGAAAACATGGTTGTTTCGTGGCACTCAAAATATACAAGCCTTATGTTTTGAAGTATATTGTTATTTGCGCCACGGTTATCGACGTAATATCTCCCCCTGTTCATACAGACACGCGAAATTCCAAATTTCTGTCATTTCCCCACTATTCCTCCTGTATTATTGTATAGATTATCTCTACCCTTTACCCTTACTGAACGAATGTTGGACACATACTATCTAACTCGATAAGACAGAACATATACATATAAAGTCACTTGCATATGCATATAATGCATTTAATAGTGTTACTTAAACATTAATGCTGCTATTATACATGGTGATAGAACATGGTAATTATTTAATGCATGGCAACCAACACCTTTCCTCCGCCTCTCCTACTCTCGGCATCCTACACACACGCGTATCAAGTTCGCTTTTCTGTAAATACAAATGCATTTAACTCAACCAAACAAACCAAATATGAGTACTTGCGTAGGAGGAGCAATAGGCTACTGCTAGTGATATCGTGTAAGAACAAAAAAACAAAACAAAACATGCGTCTCAAGAAGTGTACATTGTCTACTCGTGTGAAAGCTATCATACGAAAGCTACGATGCTGCCGTTATCGTGTTTAATCTATTGGGCGAGAAAAACTATAATTTCCTTCCAAGTACTCTCTTGAGTTCTGCTGACAACGTCTTCTATTAAATACACCTCTGTATCCTCTGGCTGATAAAACACATATCTTCCTACCAAGCACACGTTTTTGTATAGGCTGCGGTCTTTCTTGCATGTGAAGTAGCTACACACACACACTGTCGATTATCTCTATCTGTGGCAGTTGGCGAAAAGGCACTCACTCACCAGTTCGTTTCCAGCACAGACAAAGGACTTTAGAATATTATGTTTTCTCCATGCAGGTGTAAAAAATAGATCCAGTGTGCAGGTATTTGGTTCGGTATATGCCGTGTCGAACTCAGAACAGTGATGAATTCCCTGCGTCGCTCGGGGTTTTCTTCGGGAGCTGTCTCTCGCGCTCTGGTGACGTCACTCGGGCTTAGCCCCAGTTGCCGCTCGTATATCGCACGAGAATATATTATAGGTGGATATGCGGAGCTATTGGCCCTCTCCAACGTTAGACAAAATCGAAGCACACAGCTTCCAATGTTCGGTATTTGTTTTTATCCCATACGCTATCAATAAGCATTGTTAGACAAATGACTATATTTGTGTACTATCGTACATTACACATGCATTAGGTCGTGTTATTGGCGATGGTTTATAAAACACAGAAGATGTAAGGAACAGGACAAGACGGCCTAAGCAAGGAAAAAAGTGTTAATAACTATATTAATGACTATATGAACAGACTTGTCATCCATGGTCAGACAGGGTCCACCGTTCTTTTTCCAATTGAGACCCCTTTTCCATTCTTCTGAAATGACTTCATTTTCACGCAAAGCAAAAATATCACAGTTGAAAACTGCCACTGTATTTGCGCCAAGTCATGCAATTATACAAAAAACTGTTATTATTTTATAGATGTGTTGATAGAGGGTATATTTGTATATGTATAATCGCATGGCCAATAACATTGGTGGTGAAGCACCAATTACCATTTTTACTGATATTTTTGGAAAAAGAATAGTCAACGCGTGATCTAAAAAAACAATATTAGATTAGACGGTCAAAAACAATTTTGTACAAATAATAAAACTGAGCAGAAAAAAATAATTATCAGATGGACCTATTTTCTCTGTCACTTACCATGTTCGAAAAAAAGTAAATAAAGTTAAAACTCAAATTCGTTAGTATATTGTTTTTCAACTGAGGAACTAAATGCGATGTCTGCCCTCGGAAATTACACTCCGTCATTTGTGTGTTTTAACCGTGCGTCTTTCTGTGTTCTGCTGCATTTGTAAACTGTGTTAAAATAACACGAACTTACTGTTAACGCATAGTAGGCTAAAGCAAATAAAGGCAATATAATTCAGTCTCCGTCGAGACATATTCATTTTAGTTTGAAAAGGAGAATGAAAACCCACGATCGCATCATTCAGATGTGGAGTGTCAAGTGTGTTGTCAAGGGTGTTCAGTATTAGAGTAGAATAAATAAAATGATTGTATTAAATGCCATATCACTGATTAATTATGTACACAAATAACATTTCATGCCGGAAATCAATGTGAATAGGAACAACAGCCATTTGCCGTAGATTTAACCACAAACAAACCCCTAGTATTTATCATTGACCGTAACAAACTGTACACTTTCAAGAAATGTTTTTAATTTTGTTTTTTTAGTTTTGCATTTAAAAAAACATTATGTGGGCAGAATATACGTCAAAACAATGTAACGTTAAAAGGATGCACTCATGTCTTTAAATGTGTTTTACGGAAAATAAGTTTAAAGCGAATGTAGGCGACGGAAAATGTTAAATAAATAATATCTGATAGTGACTAGAAATAGTCCTCATACATGGGACATCATGAAATTATAAAATAAAACATGAAATGTTATTTAGGCTAGTTTTCAATTAACGGGACATTTCACATTCCAGTTAATCAACAAATCCTTCATACTTGTTCATACTTGTTGTAAATTTAGATGGGTTAATTAGACAAATTAAGATTTGAGATTGGGAGAAATGGCAAGGATCAGAAATGCGTGGATCTTCAGGTCCGGACGAAGGTGATGTTCTCTCGTACTTTAACCTTTAATTAGGCTATCTAACTTTTCACAGAACATGTTTAGCCGATGTATAAAGTAACGAGCTTAATACGCTTTTAAATAATGTTAAATAATGTTAAAACATCTTTCAAATGTCAGGATATTATTGTGCCATTATATTTACAATATTGGTAATAGTTTCGTAAAATAAATGACATTCGGTCCGCCCATCTTGCTTGTCTTTGTGTTGTGTTGTGTTGTGTTGTATATATCTTTTAACTGCATCAGTAGCCTACGTCTGAAAATGTGACCTTTTTGTTATTTAGAAGTTGGAGTGATTTTGTCTGCAGGGCAAGACATGACAATTGCCATGTTGAAATCGAATTTTAACTTGTGAAATTGACGATGGATATCTTTTGAATGCCATTTATTTGGACAGACGAATATATCGGCTGTGTTTTTAAAACCACTCGTCCGTGGTGTCTCAAAAGCCTCTTCGTCATCACTTTAGCCTGAGGATTAAGAAAACTGTCTGCATGTGGAAATATGGAAAACTGGGCTGAACCGAATATTGAGAATTATTTATTTAGCCTACACTTCATTCAGAATAATTTAGGTTTGTTAAACGGATCACTTCCCCGCACTTGAGAAAGAGAGAAACAAATTGTTTCAATACCAACGATAGCTTTTTTGCAGATGAATTTAATTTCAGTGTCTTTTTTTATTTTTAAATAAGATTTTATTTTCACGTCAAATAGCTAAACAATGTATCCTAGAATTATTGTTGTTTGTTTTTTTTTTCAAATCCATAATAAAACGTTTTCCTGCCGTAAGCTTATTGAAACCGTCATGGCAAAGAAACTAATGCATCTGCTGGAAACAAACATGAAATTGCCAATGTGAGTATTTTCATTTGTTGATCATTTTCTCCCAAAAAAGTGCAACCTTTTACGAAAAAAGAGCAGGATACACGCAGGTTCGTCGAGCTTGTAACATAAGGCAATTTAGTGAAACTAAAACTGGATGATGTTGTCTTTTGATTAACCGTTCTTACATGCTTACATATTTCTCACTGCGAAGTCGGGTTTTCCATTTACTAGATACTATGACGAACACATCTTGTGGAAAAAGACATTTCAAACTGCAAGCCAGGCGCACCTAGGGCGCGTAATGTGTGTAATCAGTATTTTTACGCGACGAAATAGGTCAACAATGTGGCATCACCATGGTGTTTATGCAAACGTAGTTTATTGCAAAAATAAGCAAATAAATTGAAAAACAGCAACAAATAAAAAAGGCTATTTTATCCATCTACTTTTTTCCCATAGAACTCCACGGTAAAATTGGGACCATGTGCAATCTATAAGAGTTGATTTAACACCGAGCATTTTACCGTGTATCTACGGAATTAAGCACAGAGCTCACTGGATGAAAACTAGGCCTGTATCCCAGGAGTTCAACAGGACAATTCTCTCCTAGGGCTTCTCTCGTTCCTCTGGGAAGGCGAATTTAATTTCCCAAAAACGCCTCGCTCACCTATTCACTCTTTTGTAGGTAAGGCCGGAGACCTGAGCAGGAAATTGGGTTTCTTTAACCGTAAGGACGAGCAGGCATTGGCCGTCTCCCCGCGGGATAAGCCGGGTCTTAGTGCGACCAGGCAGGCTCCGGGCCTTGACTTTATCAGCGCGTGAGTGCTTACCTCAAACACTTCACAGCATCACCTGTATGGACCGTCTCCCACGCTCTCCCGCATAATCGTTCTGGCGTTGCCTATTTACACTTGAATTTTGACAGCCTCGTCAAGATAACAGTTCTCAAGCCTCCTCGTGTAATGTGAAAGAAAAAAAAGAAAAAAAAACCCGAGCTATGTAAAGCCCTGTCATAATGATGTGGAGATGATTGGTACGCAGCTCATATCTGTTGCACGGGAAGGGAAATCTAGAGATTACAGTATCTTTACTGTTGTTCTTGTTCCGGATTATGCTTGTTCTTATGTTTTACAGTTCTTTAAAATGGAGAAAAAAATGAAACATTTTAAGGGATGGCCACACGGCGCGGGGTCATATAATAATTTGAAAATGCACTTCTGAACTCAGTCACATCGCAAAGTCAGTCCCCCCCCCCCCGGCGCAAAAAAAAAATTGCAATCATAACTAAACTTCACGGGGAGCCATCATGAATGGCTGTTGTTATTTATCTGCCCCGGTGCGTGTGTGCACACGTAATTCTGACCCGTGTGGATGCGTGTGAATGAAACTGCAGCCGACCAATCCTCGGGGTGTAATCACCTTTCCTGGGAGATATAAGATAAATACATTTCAGAATGATGACTCCCCTGACACAGGCCCGTAATTATGCAGTAAATGCTATAATTATGCAATGACTGGGAGTTAAGTGCTACCTCTACCGAGCTGCGGTGTCATTGTCTCCGCTCTCCAGTAAATAGAGGGGGGAATTACCGCTCTGGAGAGCCGGGAGATGACCGTCCTGCCTGTGTATTCATTTGTGATGGTTACCTGCACAGGTAAAAAAAAAAAAAAAAAAAAAAAACACTGGGCAGGTGATAGTTTGACTGGCCAGTCAACAACTGAAACCATTTTTCAGTGCAGGTGTTTGTGTGTGTGTGTGTGTGTGTGTGCATGTGCACGGAAGCATGTGTTTGTACATGTGTGTGTGTGTGTGTGTGTGTACTTTCTACCTGGAACAGCAGCTCATTTTACTTCAGTTCATGTTCCAGTTTTGTAAGGGTTCTGGGTTTTACTCAGTGCAGTTATCCAGCTAATTTAGTAATCATTCTCTGTGGGGTTTACTCAGTGCAGTTATCCAGCTAACTCAGTAATCCTGCTCTGTGGGTTTTACTCAGTGCAGTTATCCAGCTAACTCAGTAATCCTGCTTTGTGGGGTTTACTCAGTGCTGTTATCCAGCTAACTCAGTAATCCTGCTTCGTGATACAAGGGCCAGAATAACCTAGATTCTGTCTAGATTCCAGTCTTTGTCGGAAGGTTAAACACGCTTACATTTAGGTAATTAAGTTTAATTTACCTTCAATTTACCTTTAATTTTGCTACATTTTGCTAACTTGAAGCCAACATATTCATATTAAAATTAATGAAAATAAGTAACAACAGCATGTTTGTTTGTGAAAGATAACACATTCTGTACTAAATTAATAATTGGATTTACTTAATAAATGACAGAACTTGCACATGATATTATTTTGTGTGTGAGATTTCAACTGATTATCATACTGTGTGCAACCACTATCCATTATTTTATTTTCTAATTGTTTTTGAGTATCGCTGACCTTTTAAAAGCCATCGTGCCTGACATTGTTCGTGAAACATCCGTGTCACCACTTCCTGTTCACTCTAAAATTAATAATACTTAGGTCTTGTAAATTAATAACACTTAGATTTGGGGGTTTTAAAACAAAGAACACGAGTGCATTCTTCATCTGAAAAGACGCTATCGTTTCCTCGAGCCTCTCTGCTCGGACTGAGGTTTGCCATCTCAGTTTCTCAGTCCTCCTGTCCCGGTGTCCCAGAATGCTTTGCCCCCTATCCTCCACCTGCTTACCTGCAGGGAAAGGTGACTGGAGCACAGGATCAGTGTCAATGATTCTACTACTGCTACTGCCACTACTGCTACTACTACTAGTAATAATACTATTACTTCTGCTATAATAATAATAATAATAATAATAATAATAATAATAATAATAATAATAATAATAATGATAATAATAATAATAATAATAATAATAATAACAATGATAACAATAACGACAACAACAACAACAGTAATAATAATAATAATAATAATAATAATAGTAATAACAATAATAATAATAATAATTATCATCATCATTGTCATCATCATAAACCATGCGCTTTACTTGGGATACAATATTGTGTTTTAATAGTTTTTTTTTTTTCATGCTCTTTCTGTCCTTTAGGTTTCGGCCGAAATTGGTTGCTCAATAGGAACTTTTTTTTCTCTTTTTTTTTTTGACTGATGGCTAAAGCACACTCTTGATAAACTGTTTTATTTACCCGCTCCAAAACATCTGGTTTCTAGCTTCCCTGATCACCGTACACAGCGCCGAGCCTGGCTGCGACTCCACGGCCTCGGAGATTTACGGCTGGGCCTTACAACGTTCGCCTGTGTTTGTGAGAACACTGGCCCGCTCAGATCTTCTATCTGGTCCGCTTCGACGGAGGACGGCTCCTTCGCTCCATCTGCCTGTCTGTCCGTCTCCATATCTTCTTATCTGATTCTGGAATGCGGTGAAAATGGAGGTGATGTAGACGTGCGTCCGCGATGGGCGAAAGCAGGCCTGGGGCCATAATGCGACGCGATACGCTCCTGGTTCGCGGATTGCGCATAGCGCGCATTGATTCAAGATCGCCCGGGTTAGGTTGACCCGACTCCCTGGGCAACATGACAAAACGGTGCTCAAAGGAACCATTTTTTAAGTCAGGGCTGTCGGACCTGGGCCGTTTTTAACATCCCAACAATGAGATCTGAAACGGAGGCTTAGGAAAAAACTACCTGCAGGAGCCCAGTCCACTTTTCAGTGGGCTCTGAGGCTTTTTGTTTGCGCTGACATGAAGATTTATTGCGTAAACATTACAGTTTCAAAAATACATATTGAAACAATTTTGACAAACAGTGAGACAAAAAGGGGAATGTGGAGCACCGTCACGGGAGCCTGCTCCCCGGGACGGTAAGGCACGACGCTGGGGTGAATCGCCAGCGCGCCGGTAGTTTCGCTCCAGGAGGCGTGAAAGGCGAGCCGGTTTCGCATGGGCATTGTGCGTCACCACACAAGGGCAAAAGAAACTGTCAGAAACAAAACAAAAACGAGTCCGAATGATTTAAACGCTGCCAGAGCCTGTTCAGTGAAGAGGTAGAACGCAGGTAAACTCGTGTACACACAGAAAAAGAGTGGACAACAAAGAGAGTGGGAACTCAAACGAGAGCCAGAGACCAATTTAAGAAATTAATTTTAAAAAATGTTTTAATACCAAACCTGTGAAGGACAAACGGCCCTTGATTATGAACCTATAAAACCACAGGCAGATACACCGGGTCCTTTGACATTGAAGGAACTCATCTGGTGAATGGAGTGGCACTGACCTCGCCAGTGGCCGTTGCTAAGGAAGTATATTTGATGGCTCTTCGGTAATCTCGCCTAAATCGGCCTAATAGGCCACTGCAGAAGGAAAACAGAGATTTAAGAATGACTAACTCGTTTGGGTTTCATTTGCGCGCGTGTCACTCAGCTCTTCGCGAAGCTCGCGGCATTAGAGCGCCGGAGAGGTTGCCGTCAAACCACTAGGCCTACATGCAATTTATTTTCTCTTTTACCACGAATGAATACCAATTTAGGTTTGTAACTTAATAGATGGGGGACAGATTCTGACTACAATACAAATGTTAAAATCATTATGCTGTAGCACACTGCAGTAAAAGCACTGAACTCTAAATGTTACTTTATTTTATTTATATATGTTTTTACATGAATGGAAAACTATTTTAATGTGTGCCCTAACAGACGGTAAACATATTCTGAGTGCAACGCAAAGGTAGAAGGTATCGGTTTACTGTAACACAAGGTTACCTTAATGCTGAGATGTAGTTTACATTGAGTTTGTGACACTGTTTTGGCTTCCTCACAAGATAAAATATTTTTCCATGATTTATCTCAGTGGATTTATTAATAGCAAAAAAAAATAGCACAAAAAAACCCAACAAATGTAGGCCCACAATATATTTATTCAGTGACTTATGTTCTCTTAGTCTAACAACAGTATGTCCACTATGTGTTCTGTTGTTTTTTTTAATCCCATAAAACACTGCCGAACTTACTTTCCCGTATGGGCCATCATGTTTGTTGGAATCAACGATAATTTATAGCAAGGAACAGCAACAGATGCAGGACTTTTTTTGTTGAGAAAAGAGACATAGGTGTAGCTCACATTCCTACCCGGTCAACTAAAGTTATTCAGAAAAAAGGAATCGGTCGGAAAAGACAATTTATTGCCCGGGCCAGGAATTCCTCCAGCTCCAGAGCTGGGACTGGGAAGCGAAAAGCCGAAGCCATGAACAATCATGGCGTTTTTATCTTGATCGTCAGATAAAACGGTATCTGCTCCCATAAAACTGCTCATTGCGTCTTTAGCAAAGGAGCACTTTACCGCCACTTACGTTCCTCGTGCTCTCTGCATTCTGATAAAAATCGCCCAAACATGGCGGCAATTAAGAGGGCCAATAAAAAACGGGAACAGGGGATTGGTTCCTGGGAACGACCTGGTCTTCTTCTGTGTCAGGATGCCCAGACCTGCATTCAGCAGTAGGCCAGGCCAGGCCAGGTTTTGGGGGTGGGGGGTGGGGGTGGGTGGAGGGGGCAGAGGTGAAGGAGTGGAACCTCTGGTACTCTGTTTAGCCTCAATGCGAGGCGGTTCGAGAAGTTTCCCACCGCCGCAACACACGCGAAGAGAGGCCGCCCTGAGCACGCGGGTCGGGGGCGTGGCTCCGGTGCGCGCAGTTCAAGCAGTTCAAACCGCTTCGCTACCTGCACGTTCCGCTGGGATACCTTCCCGGAGAGGAAGGACCGGGGTGGCTGTTCTTAGACTGGGACAGAGGTGCGCTTATGCACGTGTGGGAGAGGGAGCGATAGATAGATAGGGACAGACAGGACACACAGAGACAGATAGAGAGAGAGAGAACAGAGAGAGGCAGACAGAGAGAAGCAGACAGAGATAGATAGAGAAAGAGAGAGAAATAGACATAGATAGAAAGAGGGAGATGGATAGAGATATAGATAGAGAGAGGGAGAGAGAGAGGAACAGACAGAGGCTTGGCCTCAAAGCCGTGGCACTTAGAGAGAGATGATTGGCGTGTGGAAGAGCTGTCAGTCAGACGGCCGGGCTGCTGGGACAGGATAGGGCGGTTAATGACAAGGCCCTGGGGCTCCCTCTCTCCCTCTCTCTCTCTCCCTCTCTCTCTCTCCTTCTCCCTCCCTCCCTCTCTCCCACTCCCTCCCCCCTCTCACTCTCTCTCCCTCCCTCTCGCTCACTCTCTCTCCCTCTCTCTCCCTCCTCTCTCTCTCTCCCTCCCTCTCCCTCCCTCCCTCTCTCCCACTCCCTCCCCCCTCTCACTCTCTCTCCCTCCCTCTCGCTCACTCTCTCTCCCTCTCTCTCCCTCCTCTCTCTCTCTCCCTCCCTCTCCCTCCCTCCCTCTCTCTCCCTCCCTCTCACTCTCTCTCCCTCTCTCTCCCTCCTCTCTCTCCCTCCCTCTCACTCTCTCTCCCTCCCTCTCACTCTCTCTCCCCCTCTCTCTCTTTCTCCCTCCCTCTTGCTCTTCCGCACTCTCTCTCCCTCTCTCTCCCCCCTCTCTCCCTCTCTCCCTCTATCTTCCCCTCTCTCCCCCTCCATCTCCCGCTCTCTCCCCCCCTCTCTCTCCCCCCTCTCTCTCTCCCTCCCTCCCTCTCTCCCGCTCTCTGCCCCAAACACAGCGTCTCTTATTTACCCGTGTGAGTGCAGTCTGTCTCGGGCTCCTGGAGAACGACACACCGCCCTCCTCCCCTCCAGCGCTGCTGCGCCGGACCACCAGGGCTGAGGGTGTGTCTGCGCTAGCAGCGTTAGCCACCGGGCGTGTCTGTGTACGCAAGCCCCCCCATCAGTGACTAATGAGTCCTCACCAGCTCTGTCATAATGACACGCGGGGAGGGGGGGGGGTGTAGTTTTATGAGTTACACCTCCCCCGCCCAACCCTTGACAGCTCCTAACAGTAGTTTTTGCACCTCATGCAAAGTTTATGCACAGAGATGCAGGGTGGTGTGAGAGCCACTACCGTTTCTACAGGGGAGGGAGAGGGAGGGAGGGAGGGAGGAACGATCTCGCCATGAATAAGTGTGTGGAGAGGGATTTGTATTGCAAATACCTCCCACGCCTCTTATACACACACCGTAAATGATGCTAAGCTCGGCCCTGATGTAGATGAATTGTGCTTTCCCACTCCTTTTGGGAGAAAAGTACATTTCTTTTTGTGAGGGCAATAAAATGAACTCAACCTGTGAAATTTGAATATACAGCTGTTAAATATATATAATTGCGAGAGAGAACACACTATAGCGAAATGTAATATGCAGAATCTATTTGCAATGTAGGAGTAAATGTAACTATAATTTCTAAATCCAACCCTCGGAAACATGTAAGTTTTATTAGGGATACATTTAAGAGGTAAATGGATATATGACTGAAATAAATATGTACTTATTTTACTCCCCATGTTTATTATCCTTACCATTACCCTTAAATAAAAATATTTTTTTATGGTCAGATTTTTATATAAAAATATTGTTTACTGTAAGATTGTTTTCTCGGGTAACGTGAATATGTGCTGGGCAGCATTTGTATCTTACTGTGCAGAAGTTTAATGTCTGTGGAAGACAGTATCAGTATCAGTGAATCTCTTGACATGCTGTTGGCATGCAAGCATTTGTCGCTTTAGGTTTGATTGGCATTTGTGCATGACTCATTTACACACAGTATACTCCCATCAATCCATTTGTGCATGATGCATTTACACACAGTATACTCCCATCAATCCATTTGTGCATGATGCATTTACACACAGTATACTCCCATCAATCCATTTGTGCATGATGCATTTACACACAGTATACTCCCATCAATCCATTTGTGCATGATGCATTTACACACAGTATACTCCCATCAATCCATTTGCTTTCCAGTCTATTTCCAGAGACACACGCATATAGTGGTAATGTTTAGTCCTCTTAATATGTGCTTGTTTTGGGTAACACTTCACAATAAGTTTACACAAATTGGCATTTACCAATGTAACTAATCGTTAACTAACTAACCACTGAGAAGCCAATCTGTACGTCATCATGTATTTGTACATCATTAATCAATGTGAGCAACTACATTTATTAATATTGGGATGAAAAAAGCAGTTGCTGTATTTGTTAATGGTTAACTAATGACAATCCTATCGTTTGTGTATGGACATTCATGTGACTAATACATTTGTTAGTAATCAAATACAAACACATTAGCTAACGAAAGGTTAATTTCATATTTGGACATATGCATGTAGCATTGTGGCAGAGTATGGCCTCTGTGTGCATGGGAAGATGTTGCAGTGGCCCTGAGAACAGTGACCCTGCTGATCACGCTGTGCTGTGAACAGTGACCCTGCTGATCACGCTGTGCTGAGAACAGTGACCCTGCTGATCACGCTGTGCTGTGAACAGTGACACTGCTGATCACGCTGTGCTGTGAACAGTGACCCTGCTGATCACGCTGTGCTGTGAACAGTGACCCTGCTGATCACGCTGTGCTGAGAACAGTGACCCTGCTGATCACGCTGTGCTGAGAACAGTGACCCTGCTGATCACGCTGTGCTGAGAACAGTGACCCTGCTGATCACGCTGTGCTGTGAACAGTGACCCTGCTGATCACGCTGTGCTGAGAACAGTGACCCTGCTGATCACGCTGTGCTGTGAACAGTGACACTGCTGATCACGCTGTGCTGTGAACAGTCACACTGCTGATCACGCTGTGCTGTGAACAGTGACACTGCTGATCACGCTGCGCTGTGAACAGTGACCCTGCTGATCACGCTGTGCTGTGAACAGTGACACTGCTGATCACGCTGTGCTGTGAACAGTGACACTGCTGATTACGCTGCGCTGTGAACAGTGACCCTGCTGATCACGCTGTGCTGTGAACAGTGACACTGCTGATCACGCTGTGCTGTGAACAGTGACACTGCTGATCACGCTGCGCTGTGAACAGTGACCCTGCTGATCACGCTGTGCTGTGAACAGTGACACTGCTGATCACGCTGTGCTGTGAACAGTGACACTGCTGATCACGCTGTGCTGTGAACAGTGACCCTGCTGATCACGCTGTGCTGTGAACAGTGACCCTGCTGATCACGCTGTGCTGTGAACAGTGACCCTGCTGATCACGCTGTGCTGTGAACAGTGACCCTGCTGATCACGCTGTGCTGTGAACAGTGACACTGCTGATCACACTGTGCTGTGAACAGTGACCCTGCTGATCACACTGTGCTGTGAACAGTGACACTGCTGATCACGCTGTGCTGTGAACAGTGACACTGCTGATCACACTGTGCTGTGAACAGTGACACTGCTGATCACGCTGTGCTGTGAACAGTGACACTGCTGATCACGCTGTGCTGTGGACCTGAGAACAGTGACACTGCTGATCACGCTGTGCTGAGAACAGTGACCCTGCTGATCACGCTGTGCTGTGAACAGTGACCCTGCTGATCACACTGTGCTGTGGACCTGAGAACAGTGACACTGCTGATCACACTGTGCTGTGGACCTGAGAACAGTGACCCTGCTGATCACGCTGTGCTGTGGACCTGAGAACAGTGACACTGCTGATCACACTGTGCTGTGAACAGTGACACTGCTGATCACTCTGTGCCGTGAACAGTGACACTGCTGATCACGCTGTGCTGTGAACAGTGACACTGCTGATCACGCTGTGCTGAGAACAGTGACACTGCTGATCACGCTGTGCTGAGAACAGTGACACTGCTGATCACTCTGTGCTGTGGACCTGTGAACAGTGACCCAGCTGATCACACTGTGCTGAGAACAGTGACCCTGCTGATCACACTGTGCTGTGAACAGTGACACTGCTGATCACACTGTGCTGTGGACCTGAGAACAGTGACCCTGCTGATCACGCTGTGCTGTGAACAGTGACCCTGCTGATCACACTGTGCTGAGAACAGTGACCCTGCTGATCACACTGTGCTGTGAACAGTGACACTGCTGATCACACTGTGCTGTGGACCTGTGAACAGTGACCCAGCTGATCACACTGTGCTGAGAACAGTGACCCTGCTGATCACACTGTGCTGTGAACAGTGACACTGCTGATCACACTGTGCTGTGGACCTGAGAACAGTGACCCTGCTGATCACGCTGTGCTGTGAACAGTGACCCTGCTGATCACACTGTGCTGAGAACAGTGACCCTGCTGATCACACTGTGCTGTGAACAGTGACACTGCTGATCACACTGTGCTGTGGACCTGTGAACAGTGACCCAGCTGATCACACTGTGCTGAGAACAGTGACCCTGCTGATCACACTGTGCTGTGAACAGTGACACTGCTGATCACACTGTGCTGTGGACCTGAGAACAGTGACCCTGCTGATCACGCTGTGCTGTGAACAGTGACCCTGCTGATCACACTGTGCTGAGAACAGTGACACTGCTGATCACACTGTGCTGTGAACAGTGACACTGCTGATCACACTGTGCTGTGGACCTGAGAACAGTGACCCTGCTGATCACACTGTGCTGTGAACAGTGACCCTGCTGATCACACTGTGCTGTGAACAGTGACACTGCTGATCACGCTGTGCTGTGAACAGTGACCCTGCTGATCACACTGTGCTGTGAACAGTGACACTGCTGATCACACTGTGCTGTGGACCTGAGAACAGTGACCCTGCTGATCACACTGTGCTGTGAACAGTGACCCTGCTGATCACACTGTGCTGTGAACAGTGACACTGCTGATCACGCTGTGCTGTGAACAGTGACCCTGCTGATCACACTGTGCTGTGGACCTGAGAACAGTGACCCTGCTGATCACGCTGTGCTGTGGACCTGTGAACAGTGACCCTGCTGATCACACTGTGCTGTGAACAGTGACACTGCTGATCACTCTGTGCCGTGAACAGTGACACTGCTGATCACGCTGTGCTGTGAACAGTGACACTGCTGATCACGCTGTGCTGAGAACAGTGACACTGCTGATCACGCTGTGCTGAGAACAGTGACACTGCTGATCACTCTGTGCTGTGGACCTGTGAACAGTGACCCAGCTGATCACACTGTGCTGAGAACAGTGACCCTGCTGATCACACTGTGCTGTGAACAGTGACACTGCTGATCACACTGTGCTGTGGACCTGAGAACAGTGACCCTGCTGATCACGCTGTGCTGTGAACAGTGACCCTGCTGATCACACTGTGCTGAGAACAGTGACCCTGCTGATCACACTGTGCTGTGAACAGTGACACTGCTGATCACACTGTGCTGTGGACCTGTGAACAGTGACCCAGCTGATCACACTGTGCTGAGAACAGTGACCCTGCTGATCACACTGTGCTGTGAACAGTGACACTGCTGATCACACTGTGCTGTGGACCTGAGAACAGTGACCCTGCTGATCACGCTGTGCTGTGAACAGTGACCCTGCTGATCACACTGTGCTGAGAACAGTGACCCTGCTGATCACACTGTGCTGTGAACAGTGACACTGCTGATCACACTGTGCTGTGGACCTGTGAACAGTGACCCAGCTGATCACACTGTGCTGAGAACAGTGACCCTGCTGATCACACTGTGCTGTGAACAGTGACACTGCTGATCACACTGTGCTGTGGACCTGAGAACAGTGACCCTGCTGATCACGCTGTGCTGTGAACAGTGACCCTGCTGATCACACTGTGCTGAGAACAGTGACACTGCTGATCACACTGTGCTGTGAACAGTGACACTGCTGATCACACTGTGCTGTGGACCTGAGAACAGTGACCCTGCTGATCACACTGTGCTGTGAACAGTGACCCTGCTGATCACACTGTGCTGTGAACAGTGACACTGCTGATCACGCTGTGCTGTGAACAGTGACCCTGCTGATCACACTGTGCTGTGAACAGTGACACTGCTGATCACACTGTGCTGTGGACCTGAGAACAGTGACCCTGCTGATCACACTGTGCTGTGAACAGTGACCCTGCTGATCACACTGTGCTGTGAACAGTGACACTGCTGATCACGCTGTGCTGTGAACAGTGACCCTGCTGATCACACTGTGCTGTGGACCTGAGAACAGTGACCCTGCTGATCACGCTGTGCTGTGGACCTGTGAACAGTGACCCTGCTGATCACACTGTGCCGTGAACAGTGACACTGCTGATCACACTGTGCTGTGAACAGTGACACTGCTGATCACACTGTGCTGTGGACCTGAGAACAGTGACCCTGCTGATCACACTGTGCTGTGAACAGTGACCCTGCTGATCACACTGTGCTGTGAACAGTGACACTGCTGATCACACTGTGCTGTGGACCTGAGAACAGTGACCCTGCTGATCACGCTGTGCTGTGGACCTGTGAACAGTGACCCTGCTGATCACACTGTGCCGTGAACAGTGACACTGCTGATCACACTGTGCTGTGAACAGTGACACTGCTGATCACACTGTGCTGTGGACCTGAGAACAGTGACCCTGCTGATCACACTGTGCTGTGAACAGTGACCCTGCTGATCACACTGTGCTGTGAACAGTGACCCTGCTGATCACACTGTGCTGTGGACCTGAGAACAGTGACCCTGCTGATCACACTGTGCTGTGGACCTGAGAACAGTGACCCTGCTGATCACACTGTGCTGTGGACCTGAGAACAGTGACCCTGCTGATCACACTGTGCTGTGGACCTGAGAACAGTGACCCTGCTGATCACACTGTGCTGTGGACCTGTGAACAGTGACCCTGCTGATCACGCTGTGCTGTGGACCTGAGAACAGTGACCCTGCTGATCACACTGTGCTGTGGACCTGAGAACAGTGACCCTGCTGATCACACTGTGCTGTGGACCTGAGAACAGTGACCCTGCTGATCACACTGTGCTGTGGACCTGAGAACAGTGACCCTGCTGATCACACTGTGCTGTGGACCTGTGAACAGTGACCCTGCTGATCACACTGTGCTGTGAACAGTGACACTGCTGATCACGCTGTGCTGTGAACAGTGACACTGCTGATCACGCTGTGCTGTGAACAGTGACCCTGCTGATCACGCTGTGCTGTGAACAGTGACACTGCTGATCACGCTGTGCTGTGAACAGTGACCCTGCTGATCACGCTGTGCTGTGAACAGTGACACTGCTGATCACGCTGTGCTGTGGACCTGTGAACAGTGACACTGCTGATCACGCTGTGCTGTGGACCTGTGAACAGTGACACTGCTGATCACGCTGTGCTGTGGACCTGTGAACAGTGACCCTGCTGATCACACTGTGCTGTGAACAGTGACACTGCTGATCACACTGTGCTGTGGACCTGAGAACAGTGACCCTGCTGATCACACTGTGCTGTGAACAGTGACCCTGCTGATCACACTGTGCTGTGAACAGTGACACTGCTGATCACGCTGTGCTGTGAACAGTGACCCTGCTGATCACACTGTGCTGTGGACCTGAGAACAGTGACCCTGCTGATCACGCTGTGCTGTGGACCTGTGAACAGTGACCCTGCTGATCACACTGTGCCGTGAACAGTGACACTGCTGATCACACTGTGCTGTGAACAGTGACACTGCTGATCACACTGTGCTGTGGACCTGAGAACAGTGACCCTGCTGATCACACTGTGCTGTGAACAGTGACCCTGCTGATCACACTGTGCTGTGAACAGTGACACTGCTGATCACGCTGTGCTGTGAACAGTGACCCTGCTGATCACACTGTGCTGTGGACCTGAGAACAGTGACCCTGCTGATCACACTGTGCTGTGGACCTGAGAACAGTGACCCTGCTGATCACACTGTGCTGTGGACCTGAGAACAGTGACCCTGCTGATCACACTGTGCTGTGGACCTGAGAACAGTGACCCTGCTGATCACACTGTGCTGTGGACCTGAGAACAGTGACCCTGCTGATCACGCTGTGCTGTGGACCTGAGAACAGTGACCCTGCTGATCACACTGTGCTGTGGACCTGAGAACAGTGACCCTGCTGATCACACTGTGCTGTGGACCTGTGAACAGTGACCCTGCTGATCACGCTGTGCTGTGGACCTGAGAACAGTGACCCTGCTGATCACACTGTGCTGTGGACCTGAGAACAGTGACCCTGCTGATCACACTGTGCTGTGGACCTGAGAACAGTGACCCTGCTGATCACACTGTGCTGTGGACCTGAGAACAGTGACCCTGCTGATCACACTGTGCTGTGGACCTGTGAACAGTGACCCTGCTGATCACACTGTGCTGTGAACAGTGACACTGCTGATCACGCTGTGCTGTGAACAGTGACACTGCTGATCACGCTGTGCTGTGAACAGTGACCCTGCTGATCACGCTGTGCTGTGAACAGTGACACTGCTGATCACGCTGTGCTGTGAACAGTGACCCTGCTGATCACGCTGTGCTGTGAACAGTGACACTGCTGATCACGCTGTGCTGTGGACCTGTGAACAGTGACACTGCTGATCACGCTGTGCTGTGGACCTGTGAACAGTGACACTGCTGATCACGCTGTGCTGTGGACCTGTGAACAGTGACACTGCTGATCACGCTGTGCTGTGGACCTGTGAACAGTGACACTGCTGATCACGCTGTGCTGTGAACGTTTATGTGCTCTGGCCTGGCAGACCGTCAGGAGGTCGCTCTGCCGGATCCCGTCTCTGTTGTGTCTTTGTTGTGTAAAGGTAGCAGCTGTGGTTTTCCCAAACTGTTTAGTCCGTGTTGAACTCCTGGCAGGGCTAAAACCGCAGGGCCATATTTCAGGCCAAAGTGGCTTTGATCAGCGCGGGGCGGGGTGTCCTTCTGCGTTCGGAAACCTACGACTGATTACTAAAAGGTCAGATCCCGGGATTACAGCGCTCCGGAAGGTCCCCGCTCCTCCCGCGGAATTCCCAAAGCGCTCCGGCCCGGAGCAGGAGAGGAAGGCTGGAGAAGGATTCCCGTTGCTTTGTAGTTTTCCTGGATCACCTCGATTACTGTGTGCGGTCATTCCAGCGCATGTTGATTTGCACACTGGTTGCGGTTCGATTTAAATGAATGAACCCACAGTTTTGCTTGCCAACATACACAAAAGAAAGGAAATAAGCACACATATTTTCGGTGAAAAAATATACATTGGACGTATAATAGGCATACAAATGCAATATGTTATACAGATGTAATATATAGGCTGATATATAATTCCTAAATTAATTATTAATATTATAATTCATATTAAATGAAGCACTTGTGGCAGGTGCTGTTGTTATGCGCAGCTTGCTGTTAGAAAAACACCGGGATCACCCCCTGTTTACACCGAGATCACCCCCCGTTTACACCCGGATCACCCCCCGTTTACACCGGGATCACCCCCCGTTTACACCCGGATCACCCCCCGTTTACACCGGGATCACCCCCCGTTTACACCCGGATCACCCCCCGTTTACACCCGGATTACCCCCCGTTTACACCCGGATCACCCCCCGTTTACATTACAGCCCCCGACTGCGTCTCCGTCGAGCTGGAGGTGATAAAAGTACAGGGCACATTGAGATGGATGGGCGGCGGTACCCCACGTGGTTGTCGGCGGGGGTTTGGGGGTTTGGGGGTTTTGGGGGGTTTGGGGGTTTGGGGTTTTGGGGATTTGGGGGTTTGGGGGTTTGGGGTTTGGGGGGTTTGGGGGTTTGGGGGTTTGGGGGTTTTGGGGGTTTGGGGGGTTTGGGGGTTTGGGGTTTTGGGGATTTGGGGGTTTGGGGGTTTGGGGGTTTGGGGTTTGGGGGGTTTGGGGTTTGGGGGTTTTGGGGGTTTGCGGTTTGGGGGTTTGGGGGTTTGGGGGTTTGGCGTTTTGGGGGTTTGGGGGTTTGGGGGGCGGTGGGGTGTGGAGCTCGGCCCAGCTGTGCGGTGTGGGGGCCGGGGGCCACGGCAGGTTCGGGGGCCCACGGTGTGATGTGCTCCAGAGTTCACAGGCTAGGTAAACACAGCTGGTGCTCCTGCACCGCGCCGCGGGAAAAAGGCCTCCGCGTCCAGACACATCACATCTCCAGAGTGTTTTTAATAAATCAGCCACTCTCTCTCTTTCTCTCTCTCACTCACTCTCTCACACACACACCCTCTCCCTCTCACACACACTCTCTTTTCTCACACACACACGCACTCTCCTCTCACACACACTCTCTCTCACACACACACACACTCTCCTCTCACACACACACTCTCTCTCTCACACACACTCTCTCTCACACACACACACTCTCCTCTCACACACACACTCTCTCTCACACACACACTCTCTCTCTCACACACACTCTCTCTCACACACACACACACTCTCCTCTCACACACACACTCTCTCTCACACACACACACACTCTCTCTCACACACACACCCTCTCTCTCACACACACACTCTCTCTCACACACCCTCTCTCTCACACACTCTCTCACACACACACACGCACTCTCTCTCACACACACACTCTTTTCTCACACACACACTCTCTCTCTTTCTCTCTCTCACTCACTCTCTCACACACACACACGCACTCTCCTCTCACACACACACACGCACTCTCCTCTCACACACACAAACGCACTCTCTCTCACACACACACTCTCACACACACACACTCTCTCTCTCACACACACACTCTCTCACACACACACTCTCTCTCTCACACTCTCACACACACACGCACTCTCCTCTCACACACTCTCTCTCACACACACACTCTCTCACACACACACACGCACTCTCCTCTCACACACACACACACACACGCACTCTCCTCTCACACACACACACACGCACTCTCCTCTCACACACACTCTCTCTCTCACACACACACACGCACTCTCCTCTCACACACACTCTCTCTCTCACACACACACTCTCTCACACACACACACACTCTCTCTCACACACACATTCTCTCTCTCTCACACACACTCTCTCTCTCACACACACACTCTCCTCTCACACACACTCTCTCTTTCACACACACACTCTCTTTCACACACACACTCTCTCACACACACACTCTCTCTCACACACACTCTTTAAGCTTTGGGGTGACATGGCTCAGGCAATAAGAGCAGTCGTCTCATTGGCTCAGACAGTAAGAGCAGTCGTCTCATTGGCTCAGGCAGTAAAAGCAGTCGTCTCATTGGCTCAGGCAGTAAGAGCAGTCGTCTGGCAGTCGAAGGGTTGCCGGTTCGATCCCCCGCCCGGGCTGTGTCGAAGTGTCCCTGAGCAAGACACCTAACCCCCAAATGCTCCTGACGAGCTGGTCGGTGCCTTGCATGGCAGACAATCGCCGTCGGTGTGTGAGTGTGTGTATGAATGGGTGAATGGAGAAGCATCAATTGTACAGCGCTTTGGATAAAGGCGCTATATAAATGCCTGCCATTTAAAGCGGCAGTTAAAATTGGTGGTGAGACGCCACTTTGATGGGCCGGCCGTTCAGCACTGTGGCGGTAACGTCACCGCTGGGAAGACTCCCCTCTGTAATCTCTAATAGAAAGGCAGGGACACAGGCACCAGCCAATAAATGATCTGGTGAAACAGGCAGACATAACACTATTTTAAAGACGTGCCACCGCAGCCCGCATGGCAGACACGAAGGGAGTCGCCTAGCGACCATGCCATCACCGCGTGCCAGGGCTGCGTAATCTGAACCGGAAGCTCCTGACGAGAGCCCAGATCCCCGGCTCCGCGGATGAGAATCTACTTATCCCTCAGGAGTATCCACCAGACACCGGGCTTTCTTCCGGCTTCCTTTTATAGCTAGTCCCAACCTAGAAATCTTAATGGTAGAGCCATGGCCTAAGCTAGCGGAGGTAAACCGCGATGTTTAATAGCGTCAGTTCAGTTCCAACCCATCAGCGCAAGGCTCCCCTGCGGCGCATAACCGTCATTTTCCGCTGAATAAATCACATCATAAACACACACACACAAAAAATGGCAATGCTATCGTAAGTGCCCTGTCTTTTTTGGAAAAACCCACAATCAAAAGATGTGTCATGTCGTCCTTAAAGAAATTATGCTCCCGTGGAAAGGTGCGCAGTTTCAGGTTTGCGATTCGAGGCTCGTATTACAGGTCTGACTCTCGTTTTGGCAGCTGTTCTTGACGGGAGGGGAGGGTTGGAGTAATTGCATTGTCGTATGCAGATCTCTCGGTATTGTTCGGCAACTCAAGCAGAATAATTCATATCTTCCCCCGGCGGTCTCCTCTGATTGCTCCGGCTACCTGCTTAATATGAAAACCTGCTTTTGCTCGCTAGGTACCGGTTCGCATCGCATGCAAAGGAGTTGTTTCCTTTTGACAAGACAAAACAGCTGCCAAGGAGGAGAGAGAGATGGCTTCATTATTGTCTTCATGTTACAGATGGATGGCACCGCTGACAGATCGGAAGAATAAATTGCTGGCGATATTAAAAAGAAACCAGCTTACGTTACGGTTTTTTTTCGGACTTAAGGTGTATTTTTAGTGAAATGCGCAGAACGGCATGCATAGCAAACGACGCATTTTTTGTGCGCCTGTGGAATTTGATATGTTAAGTGAATTCTCTCCGGCGCGCTGCTCCTGTAGTCGGGATTTATGCTATAATTGGAATTCCATGTGTTTGGCTAAATTGCCTTACACGAATTTCACCGAATGCGGGGGTAGGCCTATAGCCTCCTCCTCAGCTGATGTGATTCATTTGACCTAGATCCAATCTACCTAAATCCTTGAAGGAAAACGCCGTATGACCTTTCCGCATTGTTTAAAGTTCTTTTCCCTCCGGAGATACCTCTAACTTTATTCCAGCTGCAATGACGCTGATTTCAGACAGCGTCTAACTGGTCCTCCCACCACCTACAGTAAATCTTATTTTTCCATTTCATATGTTTTCTGGGTTTTTTTTTTCTCTCCAAAAGTTAACCCGCATTCGTTTTCATATCGAAACACAAATAGTCAAATATTTTTCAAAACTAATTTAAAACAATTATAGGCACCAAGGAAACAGGAATCAAGAAACTATAATTGGATGACTATGTAGTTTGTCAGACCGTTCTGACTGACATTGAAGAATGTTGTGAGGTGAAGAAATCAGCTAAAGTTTTTATGACACATGCAACCACAAAAACACACAAGCACACACACACACACACACACATACACACACACGCACACAAGCTACACACGCACACAGACACACACCGTGGTAAATGGTTTATCCAAAGCGCTGTACAATTGATGCTTCTCATTCACCCATTCATAAACACGTTCACACGACTGCTCTTACCACCTTAAGAGGCTCTTACCACGTCCCCCCTGAGCAACACACACTCACACACACACACACACACACACACACATACACACACACACACACACACACACACACACACACCCCCTCTCACACACACTCACACACACACACACACACACTCACACACATACACACACACACACACACACACACCCCCTCTCACACACACACACACACACAGACACACACACACACACCCTCTCACACAGAAAAGGATCGTTGGCTCAATAGGGGTCCCCTGGTTCTTGGACCAGGCTGGCCTTCCTCCCAGGACAGACGTCAGGGGGAGCAGTGGGCCTTCACCGCACCCAGCCAAGCCCTTCCTCCTGTGAGTTACCGTCACCCACACGGGGAAGCTGTTAAAACACTCCAGACAGGACCGAGAAGTACATAAAGGCCAATTTCCATAAGCCAGCCCTTAAATTAAACATTTGCCGCCGCATTAAGTGAGAGCTGAACGTGGAAGAGCGGAGCCAAGACGCTCCGAAAGATATACTGTGACATCGAAGATGTTCTGTACACTCCCCAAAACGTCCACAACTTATGAAGTGCACGGATCTTGGCAGTACGCGATGGCGCGCACGATGTTTTTCCGTGTGCAGTAATACGTGGGCCCCGCGTCCTACATGTCAGCCCAGCGCTGGGGGGGAGGACTCTGCAGCGCCCGAAGATTAATGGAGAAGTGTCTGGAACCGGCCGCCGCGTTTATGAGTTATGCCTTTATTCCTGAAAAAGAGTTTAAGAGTTAATTTGTCATGAAATCCAATCACTGCGAGATGTGGGCACGGAACCCCCCCCCCCTGCGGCAGACCCCCTCCCTCCCACGCCCCCACCCCCCCATGTTGGAGTTAGCGCGAGCTTTGCTTTGTATTAGTAACTGTAATCACAGGTGCCCCTCAGAGGTGTAAGTGACTTAAGTAATGTGACACGTGTCAGATGTGTGTGCCCGTGCGTAGCATCGCCCCTGATTATTATTAGACACATGAGCAGCACAGAAAGCCTAATATTTGGAAGTCCCTGAACAGAAACCCGGGGGTGTCTGTCACGCGACGGGCCTCAACATTAAACATACAGAATAAATCTGCCGCTGGTCTCACATCTTAAAAACATCTGCGGCACTTACTGTAAACATATTAATTGCGTACAGTGGACCGACTCGGTTCCTTTTAAACCTGAAAGTTTTATTTTTTCGAAAAAGGTCTCTCGGAGATGAAGTGAGCAAGGCGGTGGATTAAAATAAGGTTTTGTTTAAAGCAAAGGTTAAAGAAATATCTCTTTTGACATATTTCTCCTACTTGGTTGTGCAGTGTAATTAATTATGAATCTGTTTTCATTAAATTGTTATATGTGATTCTATGTAATGCATTATGTAATATGTATGCATAATGCCATTTTTTCTTTTTTTTGTTGACTGTTGGGACCAGTGATTTAAAATCCAAAAAGACTGCAGTATTCTGCATATATTTGTACTTTTTTGTATGAAAAATCTTAATCTTATTTTTATACATAATTTGCATTCCTGTTTGTATTTACGTTGAAATTTTTTTTTAACAGGGTGACATGGCTCAGGCAGTAAGAGCAGTCATCTGGCAGTCGGAGGGTTGCCGGTTCCATCCCCCGCCCGGGCTGTGTCGAAGTGTCCCTGAGCAAGACACCTAACCCCTAAATGCTCCTGACGAGCTGGTTGGTGCCTTGCATGGCAGCCAATTGCCGTTGGTGTGTGAGTGTGTGTATGAATGGGGGAATGAGAAGCATCAATTATACAGTGCTTTGGATAAAGGCACTATATAAATGCCAACCATTGAATAATATTTTTCTTAATTTTTTTTCTGGTGGCAAGATTGAATTAGTCCACCTGGCATCAATAAAGTAAAATAAAATCAATTATATTCTTGTATGATATTCATAAAGCACCATGTTTGTGTATTGTGCCTGGTATTTTTATGTGACACAAAAGAAGGTTTCCCTCAGGGACCGTATGGAGTTAAGGACCGTATGGAGTTAAGGACAGTATGGAGTTAAGGACCGTATGAAATTAAGGACAGTGTGGAGTTAAGGACAGTGAGTACAGAAAGCAGCAGCCCAGTTTGTGTAGCCTTAACTTTCATCCCCTAATCCGCTGGCTCCTCCTTCTGCTGTTTAGTGATTGGCCTTATTCCCCTCTGGTATTTTGTGATTGGCTTATTCCTTATGTTCCAAAGGCTGTGGTTCAACACTTAGTTCTTATTGGGTTTTCGCTAAAACAATGGGGGTTAGTGGTCTGAAGTTTTTATATCTGAGGAAAGGTGTCGGCAAATAAATGATATCTGAGATGGTTCTAAACGTTAAGCAACATGAGTACTTTTTATTTTATTTTTTACATGAGGTCTTTCATCCCTGGTTATGGGTATGCACTTTACACTTTACAGGTTTAGTGTTGTACGTTGCTCTGGATAGGAGCATCTGTCTGATGCCATTACTGTAAATGTAATGTAATGAGTCATCTTATAGCGTTGTATTATTATGACTATGATTATGATTAACCATTCCTTATCTGACGTGTCATACCACAATAAAGTGAAATACCTAAATGGTTTCGCACACCATACAAAATATTTAATGTATGAATTGTGACTCATTCTGTCCGGTTTTTCCATGAGACATTTCCACTTTCCATATTTTTATATTTGCGTAGAGCAAGTGCGTATTTCTGTTACTGTGTGGTGTAAATAAAAAACACACATGTATAAAGACCTATCGATGACTTGTTTTGACAGGTTTTGAGCGATTATTGAGCTACACACAAAAATGTGATCAAAGGTAATGCCCCCATCACCACATCTCTCACCACATCTGCCTCGTGCTTCAGGACGTGAAGTTTAGTCACTGTGCATACTGACTCAGGTCCAGGTCGGGCAGTCGGGTGTAACACACATATCCTCTTCTCAGCACCCTCTCTTTATGCTCCAGGCATTATTCTGTAACAGAGAAAAGTTGTCGACAACTTACCAAGTTAGTGCCTGTCCCTTCACTGGGAGGGGATAATTCAATAGCTTTCGAAAGCTGAAACTCACTCTTACCCCTGGCAAGAAGAGGCCATCGTTGGTCCTAGCCGATTAATGATACAATATCGGAGATGCACAAATGGGCAATTCCACAGTAACTGACATTACAACTGCTGGATATTTGGGTGTAACA
>NC_083766.1:3220758-3235758 GCF_963514075.1 Conger conger | reverse complement strand
GACACAAAGATGGCTTCTCTCCGTGGGGTTATGTAGTGTGCGCTCGCTGGATGGGTTCGAGCGCGTTCCGGCAGTGGAGGGGTGTGAACGTCGGAGGGACACACAGCGGCCGACAGCGCAGGTTCTTTCTTTCTGAACGCTCTCCTGGGCGTATACACTACATTACATTAGTGGCATTTGGCAGACGCTCTTATCCAGAGCGACGTACAGTTGATTAGACTAAGCAGGAGACAATCCTCCCCTGGAGCAATGCAGGGTTAAGGGCCTTGCTCAAGGGCCCAACGGCTGTGCGGATCTTATTGTGGCTACTCCGGGATTAGAACCACCGACCTTGCGTCTCCCAGTCCTTTACCATAACCACTACACTACAGGCCGCCAGTATATGCGTGCACTGAGAGCACTCACGAGGAGTGTGTGCGGGGGATTGTGGGTAGCCGTGTGTGCCAGTGAGGATTACACAGCAGTAGAAATTTCAGAGTTTTTAATCCCCCCCCCCCTTCCCACTTCGCTCCGTGTCCATCTTTGCAATGTCATTTCCTGGACTGGGGGGGGGGGGGGGCAGTCTCTAGCCTGTAGCCTCGTGGCTAAGGTACAAGACTGGGACCTGGAAGGTCGGTGGTTCAAGCCCTAGTGTGGCCACAATAGGAACCACACAGCAGTTGGGCCCTTGAGCAAGGCCCTTAACCCCGCCTTGCTCCAGGGCGAGGATTCTCTCCTGCTTAGTCTAATCAACTGTAAGCCACTTTGGATAAATGTGTCAGCTAAACTATCACTTGGCCTTTTTGACTAGAAGCCACTGTGCTGCCCATCTCAAGCTGTTCGTATGGTCAAGGTGTGGGCACTTCCGGTAGAAACGGCGGATTTAACAGGATTTAAAACGGGAGAGAGCGAGAGAAAGGCGCAGGAGGATCGTTGTGGAAACGGCGATGTCGAAAAGGAGGACGAGTGCACCTGACACCCAGCCGGGGAATGAGTCAGTGTGTCATGTGACCCCCCCCCCCCCCCCCCACACACACACACACACACACACACTGTTTTGAAAAGGAGGGAGAGGTTCTCTTTCAGCGGTAAGTTGAGAGGACAGGCCACACCCTGTTTAAATTATACTTGCCAGCAGTTTTTTTTTTCTTTTCTTTTTTTAATCCAGACCAGATCGGTCTTCAGTCTTGATCAGACTATTCACCTGGGCTAAGGGGGAGGGTTCTCACTCCACACAAACTTCACTGGGACACAAATTTAGCTGCAAGGGATACCCTCAGTAATGCAACAGTAATGACCTCTCATTGTATGTACATAATAGGATGTAATGCTAACACGTTAGGACATCACACAAGAACCCAATCAGTCCCTGCCCACCCTATGCAAATACATACACACATTCACAAATAAGGGTTACACCAGCACAATGCCTTACAATGTGGCAGTTACCTATACACACCTGCGCAAAATACCTGCCTTACCAAATTATTTATTGTGGGCGGCCTGCAGCATAGTGGTTAAGGTAAATGACTGGGACCCACAAGGTCGGCGGTTCTAATCCCGGTGTAGCCACAATAAGATCTGCACAGCCGTTGGGCCCTTGAGCAAGGCCCTTAACCCTGCATTGCTCCAGGGGTGGATTGTCTCCTGCTTAGTCTAATCAACTGTACGTCGCTCTGGATAAGAGCGTCTGCCAAATGCCGATAATGTAATGTAATTTAAATGTGGTCTACCATAGCCCTGGGCAAGGTCACAGCAGCCCTGTGTGAGGCTATCGCAGCCCTGTGTGAGGCTATCGTAGCCCTGTGTGAGGCTATCTTAGCCCCTGTGTGAGGCTACCGTAGCCCAGTGTGAGGCTATCGTAGTCCTGTGTGAGGCTATCATAGCCCTGTGTGAGGCTATCGAAACCCCTGTGTGAAGCTATTGTAGCCCTGTGTGAGGCTATCGTAGTCCCTGTGTGTGGCTATCGTAGCCCTGTGTGAGGCTATCTTAGCCCCTGTGTGAGGCTACCTTGGCCCAGTGTGAGGCTATCGTTGCCCTGCGTGAGGCTACCGTAGCCCCTGTGTGAGGCTATCGTAGCCCTGTGTGAGGCTATCGTAGCCCTGTGTGAGGCTATTGTTGCCCTGTGTGAGGCTACCGGAGCCCCTGTGTGAGGCTATCGGAACCCCTGTGTGAGGCTATCGGAACCCCTGTGTGAGGCTATCGTAGCCCCTGTGTGAGGCTATCGTAACCCCTGTGTGAGGCTATCGTTGCCCTGTGTGAGGCTATCGTAGCCCCTGTGTGAGGCTATCGTAACCCCTGTGTGAGGCTATCGTAGCCCCTGTGTGAGGCTATCATAGCCCTGTGTGAGGTCACAGTAGCCCTGTGTGAGGCTATCGTAGCCCTGTGTGAGGTCACAGTAGCCCTGTGTGAGGCGTGTGGCTGGTTCTGCATGCCCTGCGCTCTTTGAGCTGTGTCAGACTGGATCAGCAGCATCAGACTGTTTTCTTTTATCGCATATTAATAACCAATGATGCGTGTTTGCTCGACTGCCACTCTTCCTGTTGTCTCCGGGGGAAGAGAAAGAGGAGCCCCCCCCCGTCCCCCGCAGGCACTGAACCCTGTTCGTCCTGCAGCCATTCAGGGGAGCTGTAATAACTTCCTGAAAGGGTTAGCCGCCGTTCACAGCGACTAAAACACAGGTGTGGTCCGCTCCTGGGAAAACATCGCCAAGCTCACACCGCTGTGTGTGTACGCCTACCTGCGATTGTCTCCTGTGTTTGCCCCATTCTCTGAGTGTCTAGAGAGGCATTTCACAGTGGAAAAAAACACCGGCGAGTCTGTTGGTGTATGTGATTCAGGACTGACATGCTCAGCCTATACAAACTCATACAGACGTTTTAAAATTCCCATGCCTGTCAGCGTGACAAAGGTTTCTGCGACCTCTCTCTTTCTCTCTCCCTCTGTCATGTCCGTTTATCTCTGTAAGCTCTCCTATCGAGTAGGCCACACTCCCATTCTTAAAACCAAACAGTAATATTTTTTAACTCTTTAAATTTCCACCCTGAAAGATTTAGTTGTCATTGTACACCGGAGTGTCATCTTAGTGAAGTAGGTGTACGCGTAGCGGAGTGATGAATGTTTGATGAACGTATATCCCCCTCTGTATGGTTTGAGGTGGTAAACTAGCCGTTAGCGGGATGTAATGAGGGATAGCGATAGCGCAAACGTGCGTGGCGTCGCTAAAGTGCCGCCGTGTCGATCCGCACAGACAGGCAGGGAGGAGAACGCACCGGACGCTGCGACCTCCCGACACTGACAGGCCTTTCACACCAGCATGGCTCCGTGCCGATTCCGGTTCTGGTTCCCCAACCTAATTTTGACCCGGCCCGACGCGTTCAGAGCGAAAATAAATTGGTTTGGAACCTGAAAAGTTGGTTCCAAAAAAATTGTTGCCTTTTCCTTGCGAACCGTGATGTCATCAGTGGGCGTGTCATATTCCGCCTGCCTTGTGCAGTGAGATACGCCCTCCGTTTGATGATGGAGGGCAGCGGAACTTTGGTTCTGCTTAAACTGGTATGGACATGGGCCGGTTCGCCAGACAGCACCAAGGTTCTGAGACTCCAGAACGGAGCCAGAGCCAGAGCCAGAACCGCGTCTGTCTGAACGTGGTACGAGTGGGAGGGGCTCGTTAGAGACCGCTGTCCGACTGAACGATGATGAGACACTTCATTTAGATCAGGGATGGGCAAGGCGGGCTGTATCTGCTTCTGGATTTCAGAGCAACTTCTGCTCTTAATTAGCCCAATCATTTACACTATCAATCATTTTTAGCCACATTACGTGATATAAACAGCAGCTGAGTGAATTGGTCAGGGTGCAGGACCGGAGTTAAACCTGCAGACACTGCGGCCCTCCAGGACTGGAGTTAAACCTGCAGACACTGCGGCCCTCCAGGACTGGAGTTAAACCTGCAGACACTGTGGCCCTCCAGGACTGGAGTTAAACCTGCAGACACTGCGGCCCTCCAGGACTGGAGTTAAACCTGCAGACACTGCGGCCCTCCAGGACTGGAGTTAAACCTGCAGACACTGCAGCCCTCCAGGACCGGAGTTAAACCTGCAGACGCTGTGGCCCTCCAGGACCGGAGTTAAACCTGCAGACGCTGTGGCCCTCCAGGACTGGAGTTAAACCTGCAGACGCTGTGGCCCTCCAGGACTGCTTCAGATTGTGAAAACACGATTGAAGTTATACGTGTATATTTTATTTTAGTGAATACAAAAAAAAGAGAGAAAGAGAAAAAGACAACAGATAAAAAAGAGGACAAAAAGAAAAAGAGATATAAAAGTGTAGAAGGGGAAAACATCGCTGTACCTTCTTTGTTTTAAAAAAGATGATAATCCTGTTATCTCAAACGCATCGCAAGCTTTGTGAAATGAGCCACCTTCCCATAATCAAACGTGGGCTTCCCCTCCAGCTGCTGGTAATACGCCATAATGACTTAATTTGAGGAAGCAGAGTCTGAAGAGCAGCACACATCTGGAGCGTTTTAAAGCAGGTAATTTATGTTTTAATTGGCATGAGGGTCTCTCGTCAAACAAGACGTTTCAGAGAAAGGAAGGGTTGGCTAGGTAGCTGCTAAAACCAGCAATTAAATTAACATTTGTCCATAAATTTGGTGCAAGTGGTTGTTTGTTTTCTTCGCAATAGCAGTTTCGACAGTTCCACAATGACGTTAAATTTACCAACCAAACTGATTATCAAGAAAAAAAGGACCACAAGCGAGGGAAATCAGGGGAAAGATTGAATCCAGTCATATGTTTTTAATACCGTTTCACCAAAACATGAAACAAAATATTCATGAAAGAACTTTATCCTTCATTTGTCACCTACACAGTGTGTGAATTATGGATAAAGATTGGTTGGATTAATGTCGAATTGCAGTGCAATTTCAACATTGCGTAAAGACGTGGCCTCACACTCTATAGAGGGCCCTGTGATTGCAGGTTTTCGTTCCAGCCAATCATTGGGCATTTGCCTTAATTGATTCCAATGACTCATTCAGCTGTATGCTTTTAACTGCATTAAAGCAACAATATAAGCAACAGTTGTTATTTAGACAACGCAAATAACACACTACACATGATCTAAATCACGTGCAAACACGCTGCCCTAATTCAGCAGATAATTGAACTAATTGTATGATCAAGATCTGAGGAATGAAAACCAGCACACACTGGTGTGAGACCACTGGTGTAACGATTCACGATTCACCCCCCCTCCCTGCCTTTTTTAGGGTATGATGTAACGTCGTTCTGTCTCTCCGACCCCAGGGGGGTCACCTGTCCATCATCCTGACTGCAGCCACAGATGTACCTGGTCTCAGACGTACCTGTCTCAGAGTTCTCTGGGCTCAGACGTACCTGTCTGAGACGCTTGGTCTGAGCCCGATTCTGCTGAGAATACGCAGACTCTCTCTTTGTCCTGTTTTAAGTGGCTGGGTGTGTGTTTTCTAGAGGAGAGCATAAGAGGTGGGGGGGGGCGAGGGGGTTCTTAAAATGCAACAAAACAAAAGCTCTCCGCCCCTTGGGGGTCTGAGGTGTGGGAGACAGGTAAAACCTGAATCCCTCCGCATGGACAGCGCCCTGTCACTCAAAGCACTGCCATCTGTACTTTGTCATCCGGAGAGATTAGGGCTGTCTTCCCGCCTCTCAGATTGCACGGCTATTGTCCGCCGCGTCTCGTGTGAACTTGGACTCTGCCTTCTCTCCCGGGCCGGACACTGGCCTGGTGGGGCTGCACATTACGTAATTAATTATCATGCAGCTCCCTGGAATGGAGGTCTACCGCACACAGCTATAGCAGGGTCAGGTGGAGGTCTACCGCACACAGCTATAGCAGGGTCAGGTGGAGGCCTACCGCACACAGCTATAGCAGGGTCAGGTGGAGGTCTACCGCACACAGCTATAGCAGGGTCAGATGGAGGTCTACCGCACACAGCTATAGCAGGGTCAGATGGAGGTCTACCGCACACAGCTATAGCAGGGTCAGTATCAGCATAGAATAATAACCTAATGATCTAATAATATGTTCACCAGGAACGTTTGCGTGAAGGAGAGCACTGTGGTCACTACAGACCGTGAACTACAGACCGTGAACAGACAGAATCATTATTTGTTTGGGAGCTTTCCTGCTCCACGTCCACGATGGAAGGTCCCGTATGGAACTGAAAAGGGTTCCTCTCTGGAGACGAGCCAAAGCGCCCTTCTTTCTCAGAATGCAGGGTCTCAGTCCACTTCTAGCAAATGGCTGACATTGTAGTTATTCCACAATACAGGGAACTAGTGGACGATTTGAGCCACAGCTATAGATCTATGAATAAAACTAAAGGAATTGCCTTGCACTCGTCAAATTAAAGCATTCATTTTTCCACTCAGTATTCATTCATTCATCCATCCATTATCTTAACCCGCTTATCCTGAACAGGGTCGCAGGGGGGCTGGAGCCTATCCCAGCATACATTGGGCGAAAGGCAGGAATACACCCTGGACAGGTCGCCAGTCCATCGCAGCGCACACAGCATTCACTCACACACTCATACCCACGGCTAATTTAGACTCTCCAATCAGCCTAACCTGCATGTCTTTGGACTGTGGGAGGAAACCGGAGTACCCGGAAGAAACCCACGCAGACACGGGGAGAACATGCAAACTCCACACAGAGAGGCCCCGGGGATTCCGAGCCCAGGACCTCCTTGCTGTGAGGCGGCAGTGCTACCCACTGCACCATCCGTGCCGCCCCACTCAGTATTGCACCTGCTAACAGCTGTGATATCTTAGCATGATGACTGGATCATGTTGGAACACGCATTACTGAATCCGTCGTCGGGACACCTCACAGGTAAACGGTCGTAGACGGTCAAGGCAGGAATGCAACAGGTGGCGTATCCGTTTCCCACCCGACGTACACACGCACACGGCACTGAATTCACCTCAGCACACTTCAGCAGTAGGAGTAGTTCTCGATGACAACCGTGCACATTACGCTCCGAGGAAGTCTGGGAGTAACCGTGACATTATATTAGGAATGAGACGTTGGCGTCGACTTTTTAAAATTTAAATCTCCTGGCCCATCGAGGGCTGAGGTCCACTGCATCAGGGTCAACTGCAGTGGACATCAAGAAAACATATCAAATCTCAGCAAAACCATCTGGATAGAGAGTCCTGTGGGCAAGTGGAAACAGACTTTACTTCCATTTCAGGGTGAACCGCCCCTTTAACGGCAATTTATTTCAGTTAGGACAGCTGAACCAGAGACGGGGTTTTGGGCTGAACCCTCGGCTTCTCACGCCAGGTCATTACACACTCGTTGCTGTCCTTAATTGATGACATCAATAGTGCCAGCCTCAGCCAATAAAACACTAAGCATAAGGGCGCTTTTTGTCTCAACAGCCACATTCTCAGAATAACCTTTTTGGTTGATTAAAATACAAGAAGAAGAAGAAGAAGAAGAAAAAGAAGAAAACACTTGACCAAACTGTTATATAAATTGCATTCGTTACCCGGCCCTTGTCTGGTCTTTCCTACAGGGAGTTCTGCTCCATATACATGAGACGCCGGCTTCACCAGCCAATTTACAGCCGGGGGGAGGACACAGGGGATGAACGCCCTAATAGACTGTTTTTTTTTTTTTAACAAGCTTGCGGCTGGCTTTGTTCTGATGTCACACCAGGTTTCTGCATAATGCCTTCTCTCCTCCCTCCCTCCCTCCCTCCCCGTGCCCCTAGCAGAGAGAGGCAGTCCTGATCCTGATTCCATCAGTGTTCTGTACAAAATGGCCCCCGCCTCGTTTGAGAACAGGAAACTTTTTTTTTCTTTTTTTTTTTTTTACCGTCTCCAGACTTTGCTTTGTTAGCTGCTGTCAATCATTGTCAGAGGCTGTCTTGTCTACTCCTGAGAATGTATGTATGCGTTTTTTTTTTTTTTGAAGATGTCTTTGTGAGATTGTACCTCCGGAAGTTGGCTGATTATATCTGGCTTTCTCTCTCTCTTTCTCTCTCTCTCTCTCTCTCTCTCTCTCTCTCTCACGCTCTCCTGGCCAGACAGACATGGCGGTTTAGAAAGGACAGCTCATTCATTGGGGGCTAACAGGGGTGGGGGGGATAGGTCAAACAGTTTCCCTGTCTAACAGACATTACGAGGCTTGACTCCTGCAGACACACTCACAGACAGGGCCCAGGGCCGCGGCCCGGAGTGCTATCTGTGCTAAAGTACACTCCCTTACGCGTTTCCTCCAGCCTGGAGGCTCTTAAAGAGCTCGTTAAGGCTCACAGGCAGGTGAACAGCTCCCGTCCACACACAGGCTCCGCTAGCAGACAACAGCCCTCGGCCAAACACTCACCATTCCGCCCATCCCACACACACTCTGTCCACCTCCTCCCTCTCCTGTCTGTCATCTTTCTCTCCTCTATCTTTTCTATCCCCCTGCTTTGAAACAGCCGGCAGCGGTTTCAAAACCCCAGCACTTGGGGGGTGGGGGGTAATTTAGCAACAGAGCTTTCAACCCTAAAAGCAAACTTTAGTCGACTTTGGGATGAAAACGCTGACAAACCACAAGTGGAAGGAGGCAAGCAGTAATTACACGATGGTGTGGAAACAGAGAGGCATTCACTGCCCCTACCACTACCCCACTGCCCCTACCTCTGCCCCACTGTGCATCTCCTCCTAATGAGGGGGTTTTACCTGGCATACACTGTTGTGCAAGCAGGTAACTCAGGTAATTACGCCCTGGAAAGGAAGAAACAATTTCCATTACCTGGATCTTTTGAGGCATCAATATTTAATATCCTGTCTTATTGTTCGACAGCATTCTTACTATTGAAATGTGGCATAATGGTATATCCTGAACAATAAAGAAACACAATCGGATGGTCCCGCGCATTGCACACAAAGCTATCCTATGAAGCATGAATAGACTGTTTGTGCCCGTACAGATATTGCGGAATGAATGCGGTGGTTTTCATGTTTAGACAGAGCGCGGCGCACAACTATCGTCCTGTCGCGAATTACGCTTTCTTCTCCGGCCCCCAAGCCGAGAGTGGGACTCGCATTTACAAGCATTGCGATGCAAAGTGAAGCATTCCGCCCTGGGAAATTACGCGCCTCCTCTGAATACATATCCATGAACGGCGCACATGCATGTTGTATGTCGCGGGGGGGGTAATTGGAAGAAGACGGGTTGTTTCGTCTCCTCCGCCCCACCGCCGGGGAAGCAGAGAATCTACATACGTATATAACCTACCTCCAGCACACCGAGAGAATGCTGAAGGCCGCGCCTGGAGCGACAGCATTCAAACACGGCCAGAGGGCAAGAGTGGAGCGCGGGGTTAAGAAATTTTCCATCAGAAATCCCTTCGCTAAATTCCCGTCAAACACTCACACCCGATTGTTCGCTGCCAGACAGAGCAAAACTGTTCAGGGCCCTGTTAGAACGCCACAAAGGACGGGGCCACGTATGGAAATTATTTCACTACAAAAAAATAAATAAATAATACGAGTTGGCATTTAAAATACGTTTTTGATGGTAGTAATGCTATGCTTAAGCAATGCGAAGTTTTGGCTGCAAAGAGCTAAAAACACGTAGAAAACTTTCCAAAGGTTTAGACCAAATCAGCCCTTTCCCACTTCACTGCGGTGTCGGCGGTAAGCCTGTGGGATTCATGTGAAAATTGTGGATAAGCTGAGAATGTGGGCCTCAATTGTATACTTACAACAAGACCAGCAACAGCGTATTTGCGTTGGACATGACACAGCCTGCGCAGCTTTCAAAAAGACAGGCCTTTTCCAGGGCATACCACGGCGGGGTTTAACAAGAGACGCAGTAAAAACAAAATATATCATCCAGAACTTCAAACACGCGTGCATGAGAACCAGGCAGAAATAGTCGACTGAAATGGGTTAACCCCCCCCCCCCCCTTACTCCTTCTTAAAAAACATTTCAGGTGAGGAAATATATAAGCACAATGCTGACGTTTAACTGAAGTGAATTAACTTTCAATCTAACTTGAAAGTTAATTCGTTGAGAAAGCCGGCGTGCTGGTGCAAAGTTGCCACTGACTGCGCACTGATGTGGTTAACGCAGCTGCAAACCCTTGGAGACGCACGGGAACGTGGAGGCGTGAGATCTCATGGCATGTAAACGTCTATCCTCAGGTTGCTTATCACGTCAATCCACGGCTTCGCTCCCGATGCCAACACAGACCTGGCATGATCCATGACACAATCAGGGGAAACACCTTAACGATTCAGGCAGCAGGACCTCCCAAGAGGCAGTTTCAGTCAATGATGACCGCCATCTCGCTTAAAACAACACCAATCGGTAAAATAAGAGAAAAAAAACAAAACAACTTTAAACAGAAATGAGGAATCGAATCACGGAAGACAACGGAAGCCTCGACACACGGACTGGGGTAACTTCAGAGAGGCGGAGATTACAGGCAGCGATCTCTTTTCTGTTTGTTTTAAAATGGAACTGACCCCGGTGATTTCAGTCACACACGATAGGAAACACACAAGTGCTGTTTATTTTCGCTGCGAAAACGTTGAGCCGGACACCTGCACAAATGTGTAGCATCAAAGGCTACATTGAAAGGTGCAAGAAAACATCTGCCGTAATAACTACAGTGGCGCTCAGCTATTAGTGTCATGCACATAACATTATTTTCAAAGCGATAATTATTCCACTAAATGAGAACTGGAAGAATGACACCATCTGGTTGTTGACGGTACATAAATTATAACCACTGACATCCTGATAGTAGCTATGTAAAAAAACAAAAAAAAACCCCAGACAATTACAAAACTGATCAAGACAAGTCCGTGCTTTATAGTTAATTGGATCAAAACCCCAAGTGTTCAAATACTCACAAAGTAGCTACACAATCAACCCCTTCAGAACGTCCTCAGTGGACCACAATGCAAACACAGCGCTGTTTATGTCGGCGTGGTTTCTGTATTTGAGTAAAACACCGTCTGATGAGGTATATTTAACCCAAATTATATTTGTTATTTATAGCACTCTATTTACCTATCATGAGAAGATAAAACGGCGTTCTAGACTGTGGCATCCCTCATTTTAAAGGATAATCCTAATGACAACCCTGCTTTTTTTCTCACAGTGTTGATTTCAAAGAGATCGAACCCCAGCGCAACTTTAATCTAAATGTACTAAGCCGATGTACTGTATGTATGCATTATAGAACATAAACGTATATGCTTCAATGTACCACTATTCCTGTACACATAGACGCACTGTATCTACAGTAAGCATTATGGAACATAAACTCATGCCTTTAATGTACCACCATTCCTGCTTACTGATACTTTATGTGTATTGTGGACACAGTTCAAGAATAGCAAGTGGCTTGTTCTCCCCACAAAGAAAGATGGGGAAAAAAAAAACAACATGAAAGGAAAACTACCAGACATCGTCGGGCCTATTCACAGCTTTGACGCGCAAAACCTTTAAATACTTAAAGACAGCGACCTGACAGATATTTGTGAAAACGACGCCGTCAGTCAGAACAGCGAGGCTGAAATCTTACGGCTGTTTTGACTGCCAGTCACCTTCGCTGACGTTGCGTGATGTCTGGGACAGGTCGCGAGCTCATTACCAGACGAAAACACGACTGTTTTTTTCTGTTGAAATAACAGGAAAATTGAATGATTGTTCAGTGAAAGAAATGTGCGTCTTTTAATTCGCTAATTCGTATTTATTTATCGCAAGCCCAAATATCTGTCCGCGGTGCTAAATCTAACTTAAAAATGCGGTTTCTGATACTTTGGAGAAACTCCGACAGGTACCACGGCTATGGGTGGCCTTCACACGGCAAACAAAGGCATAATCTCCCCCCCCGTTCAAAAATCATCCGTCTTCATCACAGGATTGTGTGCCTTGATGCTTTAATGACTCTGACAATACATGAATGTCACAACCAAGCCCCTGAGATGTGTCTGTGCGGTTTTTGTTTGAGGTCTGACTCGGGTCTCCTTTAGCTGTCAGTCATAGAGCACCGCGTGCTGAAAATGGACTGATACAATTGTTGGCGATTAAAATAGTTTGGGATTATTATTAAAGCCTAATATAATACATATAATAAAAGTTGAATATAACGAATATAATACAACTTTTGACAGGGGCGATTTTCAACAGCAGAATGTATGTCTCTTATATATACTGTGTATTTTTAATGTCATTTAAGTGTGTTTAGTAGATCTATCAAGAAACAACAAACAAACAGAACCCCCGCCCCCCCCCCAAAAAAAAAACAAAGACAATTGCTGCTCAAGTGTGCTTATTCGTGAATTTTGTGATGGACCGTTTGGCATGGCCCTGGTCATAGTCTCGTTTAAAAATACGACTAGCCGATGAAACTTGAGTTTGAGAGACCCTCTCCATGGCAGTACAAATAAATTATTTTTGTCTGTATACCTGTGTGTGATGAGGCAGTGCAGTGAAATATATAAAAATCTGAGACTGAGATGTGGTTTAAGAGTCAGAGGGAGGCACTCTCACAGTGGATCAAGTGTTATCCAGTTATCCACATGTTATATCGCCGTTGGAATACCAATATTGCACATATTCTCAGGTAAAATCTATCAGAAAAATAAATGTATGCTCGTACTACCTTGAATCGAAGGTTCCTTAAAAAATCTTGGATTCACATCACATTTTGGCTTCCCTGAGCTCTGTACAGTATTTCTCTGAACCTAAGGGGCATTAATAATATATATATATATATATATATGTAAAATATTCACTGCAACATGTTTTTGTAACCCAAAACACATCATGTTAAAAAACAAAAGACAAAAAACAAAAGTAAAAAAAATGTTTCCCCTCCCGGGTCTCAGGAGGGTATGACACGTGGTAGGTAAGTCCTGTCGACATGGTGATATGATAATTGCAGTAAAAAAAATTAAGAGTTGCATTTGAGATGTCATGAAGGAGACAGGTGCACATCCCCTCTGTGACACGGGCTGACTGACTGAGAGGGAGATGTGACTGAGCCTCAGAGGCTGCCGCAGGCCAACTGATCCTCCTGACGACAGCACCTCCCCCGGGGCAGTGTCCCCATCTCCTGCTGTATATATCTGAGTCACGTCTCCCAGCATGCACCTCTGTGGCCTCCAGCTTTCCCACAGTCCTCCGTGTGCCTCTGTGTGCCTCTGTGTGTCCTTCACCTGGTAGGGGCGGCCTGTAGCGTAGTGGTTAAGGTACATGACTGGGACCCGCAAGGTCGGTGGTTTGACTCCCGGTGTAGCCACAATAAGCCCTTAACCCTGCAGTGAGATCAGGGGAGGATTGTCTCCTGCTTAGTCTAATCAACTGTACGTTGCTCTGGATAAGAGCGTCTGCCAAATGCCATTAATGTAAAGTAATGTAGTTCGCAGCGCGTAATAACAGTTTGGTCTGATCTGAAGAAAGTGGTTGGGTGGGGTGTGGAGTTGTTTCCTCTTGCTGGGGGACCCAGCCTCCTCTTGTTTGGGGTGGGGGGGTGGGGGGGCGGGGGGGTGGGGGGGGGGGTGGGAGTGGGGGTTGGGGCTCTCTGTCTGTCTGTCTGTCCTTTGTGTGCAACCTGTCTCTACTTGCAGAATCAGGATAGTCAGCATCGTTAATACAATTCGGAGAAAGCGCCGTCGGTTGGCACACAAAAGGCGGAGAGCTCAGATGAAAAGAACGCCTCGCGTTTGAACTGCAGGCTTTTGGGAGACACAGGAAACGTGTGGCGGAGGTGGGGGGGGCGGGGGGGCGGAGGTCTAATCACACACCTGATTAGAAGACAGGAGCTTCGTGAGTCACAGCTGAAACCGCTGTCACTCAGAGAACACCTTCCCCGTTCACCTGCTGTACCGCCAGGACCAGATCCTTCCCCGTTCACCTGCTGTACCGCCAGGACCAGATCCTTCCCCGTTCACCTGCTGTACCGCCAGGACCAGATCCTTCCCCGTTCATCCGCTATATGACCAGCTTGCTCGGCTCGGAGCTGGACTGAGGCCTACTTCCCTGGGGGGGGGGGCAGGGGGGCCAGGGGCAGGGGGGCCAGGGGCAGGGGGTAAGCAGAGAGACAACAGGGGAGGGCACCGTGAGGGTTTTCACAAATATTATTGTTTCATTTTTATTGAATGTCCCTTGTAGTGAATCTTGACAGAGATGAGTTGCCGTGTTACTACTGGCTAATACGTCAAGGGAAGAGCTGTGAAGATGGCTGTAAAACACACTACTGTAAAACACAATACTCTAAAATACACTACTGTGAAACACACATTTTAAGGCAGAGCTACCAGAGATACAGAGCTGCTGGTCTGGTCTCAAACCATTGGTCTCCTAAGACCAGCGAGTTTGAAAATAGCTTTCCAACATATGCCTCCCCTTACAGTACACACACACACACGCACACATATGCACAAATGCGTACACACATGCACATGCGTACGTATCATAACATATACATACCTTGCTTTGGTGACCCATGTTGGTTGATACAGCTGGAATAACTGAATGTGATATTTAGGTGGGTATCTGTGTATTTCTGTGTGTATTGTTATAAATATTATAACTGCTTTATATATTTTTTCAATGCCTTTGAAGCAAGTGATTTTCTTTCGCCCGATTAAACCTAAAGATAAAAGATAAAACTGTATTCACCATTACAAATGCTGATGAAAACAAACACTCATTGAAATATTATATCTGAGAGTCCCGGGGTATTATCCCCCTGTCTTGTTTATTGTAAGTATAATTGTTTTTTTTTAAGCGTACAGAAGAAGCGGTCGATGACATCACTCTCGCAGAAAAAGCTAATCCTGAATGGGAGAAGAAAGAGCGTCAGCCACACCTCGAGGATCCAGGAGGCTCTTGAGGAAAAAAAGACTCCTGACGACTTTATTGTTTCTGCAAAAGGGGGGAGAATCTGCTCCGCTGAAGCTTCTCAGTAACGTGGGTGTCTGGTGTTGTGGGAGGAGAGGCTAAAGGGTTAATCCC
>NC_083766.1:3210758-3218258 GCF_963514075.1 Conger conger | reverse complement strand
TTACCTGAAGGATTTTACTGAGGTAAACAAGCATAACCCCGCTAAGTGTGTGTGTGTGCCTGAGTGTGTGTACATGCAAATACATGTGTGTATGCACGCACAGACATGCAAGTGGGTGTGTATGCGTGTGTATGCAAGTGTGTGTTTGTGTTTGTGTTACGGTGTGTTCAGAAACGTGTATGTATTTGCAGAGAAATGGGCACGACCAGCACAAATATGCAGAGTGTGTGTGTGTGTATGTGTGTGTGTGTGTGTGTATGTGTGTGTGTGTGTGTGTGTGTGTGTGCAGTCTCAGTTCAGTTCTCCTGCCTTCACAATGTTAATGCTGAGCCTGGCGGGGTTCAGCGTGTTGGTTTAGCACAAACACACACACACATACACACACATACACATACTCACTCACACACACACACACACACACACACACACACAGACAGATACACACACACACACACACACACACTCACACACATACACACACCTATACACACAAACATATACACACACACACACACACACTCACACACATATACACACACACACACAAACATATACACACACACACACACACACACACACACATACACACACCTATACACACAAACATATACACACACACACAGAAACACACACACATATACACACTCACACACATACACACACTCACACACATATACACACACACACACACACAAACACACACACACACACACACACACACACACACACACACACACCCGAGTGGCAGCCTCACCAGGTCTTAGCAAGCACAAGCCCCACAATGCAACACTCTTCACATTTAATCTAATTTAATTTTGTTGTTTAGCTCAACGTGCAAAGAGGAATACCTCAACCAAAATGGCTCCCATTTCCCTCACCGCTGAATTCACAGCCATCCCGTTTCACTGTTGTGTAAACACAACATGGTGGCTTTGTACTTGCAGACCAAAACATCACATCCTCTCCTGTAATTTAGACTTTTCTAGGTTCAATGTGTGTTTTTTTTTCGTTTTTCATTTTTTATTCCACTTCTTCTCAAAACACTCAAAACCTGTAATTTAGCTGCTGGGCAGGGTTGTCAGGCCTTAACAGAAGTCATGTATTGGTGAAGCACTCAGCGCACGTGCCCCAGTGAAAGGTCTACCCGCTAACACAGTGTGGGCACGACACTACTTTCACCAACCTCAGGAAACTGGAACCAAGAGCCGCACGAAACATGGCCCCCTTCCCCCCTCTGCCAGAGGAGTTCATTACCCCCTCTGCCAGAGGAGTTCATTCTCCCGTCTGCCAGAGGAGTTCATTCTCCCGTCTGCCAGAGGAGTTCATTCTCCCGTCTGCCAGAGGAGTTCATTCTCCCGTCTGCCAGAGGAGTTCAGTCTCTCGTCTGCCAGAGGAGTTCATTCTCCCGTCTGCTAGAGGAGTTCAGTCTCTCGTCTGCCAGAGGAGTTCATTCTCCCGTCTGCCAGAGGAGTTCAGTCTCTCGTCTGCCAGAGGAGTTCAGTCTCTCGTCTGCCAGAGAAGTTCAGTCTCTCGTCTGCCAGAGGAGTTCATTCTCCCTCTGTCAGAGGAGTTCAGTCTCCCGTCTGCCAGAGAAGTTCATTCTCCCGTCTGCCAGAGGAGTTCAGTCTCTCGTCTGCCAGAGGAGTTCATTCTCCCGTCTGCCAGAGGAGTTCAGTCTCTCGTCTGCCAGAGGAGTCTTACCCCGCAATTCTCAGCCTCAGCTACGACTAATAATGAAAGACCAAAAAAAACCACCAAAAAAAACAGACATGCACGCACAAGTACATACACGGACGGACACACACATGCTCACTTGTGAATACAGACACAGACACACATGCACACACACACACCACAACCACAAACAAACACAGTGCCAACTGTCTTTGAAGTAATGCATATCTGGCCAATCATAAGAGAGAAGCTTAGGGGTGTAGTCCGAGAGGTGAGCAATAATGGTTGAAAAACAGCCAATTAAGGGAGGGCTAGTCATCGGTGAAAAACGTTGAAGATCAAAAAAGAGCTGAAAAATATGCTTGAATAAAACCAAACTGTTTTTAGGTTTCATTCATACTTACTGTATGTAGGCAGCACAACAACATAAATACTGAAGCTGTGCCCTATGGCCTACAAAAGAAAGAAAAGAAGAAAAAAAAAAGGTCTTTGCATTGCAAAAAGCGAATCCCTGCTGGGCAGGACTGGGAGAGACTGAAGTGGGGTTATGCAGTTTACAGAGTGAATTAATTCACATGAGAACTGATGGAAAATAATTGACTGCAGGGTCATGAGTAGCCTACAGTAAGTAGGCTATCTTACAAAGCCAGACATAGTGCAGATCCACTCATATTTATAGCAATTCGGATGAATTTAATCATCTGTCTACAGTCTACATATGCACGACAGAATGTTCAGTGTTAAATACCACATTGGATTTACAGTTTGTACTCTGTTCGAGCTTAATTTACACTGGACACTGAAGTCTGTGAACATGCGCAGAATAGATGCAACGTCATTATTTTGAAAAATAAAAAAGGCGGGCAGCTTCAAATTAGTAACGTTAAATAGTAATGACGAGGACGGCCAGCTGGAGAAAAACGGCTGTTTGGTGCGGCGCTAAGCTCGCTTTTTTACACCCGACTTCGCCGTTTCCGTGGGCAGAGAGTTCATTACAAGCGGCCCATTAAATCCTGCATAATGAATTAAAGTTCCGCGATAATCCCGAGGTCTGGCATTTCCAAGGCAGAGAGAGTTTTTCCCGAGAGTGAGTGAATCCCGCGAGGCATTAACCCATTTAGCCTACCTGTGCTCTAAAACAATTTCACGCTTAATTGATCTGACACTTCGTTTCATGATTAGCCCATCACATTTGAGTGCCATTTGCTATTTTACTGTAAAGCAATGTAACACTGTTCCACTCAAAACGTTCAGATACACCCTCAAGTAGACTGTTACACAAGAGAATAGGGCTATGCCGAATAGTCTACCGTTTTATTTTAAAATATGTCATAAGGAATAAGGGTCTACTCTGTTTCTCAGTCCTGGTCCTGTGGGATCCCTATGTGCGCAAATGAAAATGTTTGACTATGCTTTCAAATTCATTATCCATTTCAGCTGAGTCAAACTGTGTAGCCAGTAGATCCAGGGTTTATAACCAACCAAACCACGCCCCCCTCCCTTTCACAATAAAGATCAAACGTTTATTTTATTTTACACATTTATTTTTATTAGTCGAAACTGACATTCAATTTGTTTTGCACCCCGGAAAAGATGTGCCAGGTCGGTGTGATAAACCAAACATTATTTGAGCTCACCTAGAATGAAAATGGGAAATGAATGTGATTGAGAAATGGTTTAATTCTATTCACTATTAAGTTACAGTCAGTGCTATAGTTATTTTTTTAAAAAAATGTTAAGACGTATTCCGCTCGTGCAGTGTTTTGAATATTAAGACGCGGTTGACTGAAGTGACAGAACGGGTGAGCGTGCTGCGCTCAGCTTTGACGCCTTCCGGAAGACGGCGGAAACGCCTCGCTCTCAGACGCCCTGCCAAGACTCAGAAACTGTAATATTCTCTGCAAGGGATAAACACCACCGAGGTGTGAACCGGCCAGGGGGCGGGGCGGCCACGCACCGCCATTTTGTTTTTGTAATTAAAGTAATTATGTAAGCCCCTGCATAACAATGGGCCTAAAAGGCAGACAACTGTGAAATTAGGTGTGAAGTAATTCCCCCTTTTTTCACCTGCACGGTGATCAGGAGAGATTGGGGGGGGGGAGCGTGATTATGGGGCCACTTAGCAGTTGTGCTGTCTTGGGGAAACAATGCTTAATCAGTGGATTAGACTAAATTGCCGGTATTAAGTGTTGGCCCCCTGGTTTTAGGAGGCGTGGTCGGAGCTGTAACCCTAACCCGCTATTGTGAGGAATCTCAGGCAGCAGGAGATATCCCATCAGCCCCCAGCGTCTGCAAGGGCCGGGGAAGCTTCCAGAACCGCTGCCCTGGTGGGAATCTGCTGGAGATTCCCACTGGAAAACCGTTCGGAATTCCCTATGAAGTGCAGACGGTGCCGGACCGTGAATGGGAATCACAAGGTCCTGCCTGCGTTTAGAGTGGTGTTAACCGTTGGGTTTCACAGCTTTCATATCCTAACACAGCAAAGCTGAAATGCGAGGCAGTTCTTCATAGATTAAAATGGCAGACACCCTAAGAGTACTCGGAATGGACAGTACAATATCAAATTCATGCCAAATTTGCCCTATAAACGACATATTTATGACACCAACTCATTTTTGTCAAAAAAGTCACTTAGAATCTTATAATGCTAAGGTCTCAACACAGAAGTTTAATAAATACAATCATCCTGAAAGATAAAGAGTTGTTGAAATATAATAATAATAATAATAATAATAATAATAATAATACATAATAATATAAAAAGATAGAAATATATAACTACCTCCAAATGTAATTTATGATTTTGAAATAGTTTTTCCGAGTGTTTCTAGCATTTTTCTAATTCGCAAGCATTTCTCCCAAAGTATGCACAACAGCGATGTAAACTTCAAACTAATCATGTTCTGCAGAAGAGTTTGAAACAGCAGGAAGAGGAAGATTGTGTGCTTTAAAGTGTTTCCTGCTGAGCTTAGGAGCCCCAGGAGAGCGCAGTAAACTGATCAGCTATTTAAACAATTACTAATTCTCTTTTTCTTTAATCTTTCTCTCTTTTCTGTCTTTGTCTTTTTAAGGAGTCAGAGGCCAAAACAAGACTGCATTTTCTGTCGCAGAATGAAAATCACGGGCACCTAGATTTTTTATCGAAGCAATGCTGTAATACTATAATACAATCAGTATTTCACATTTTGCATATAGTTTTTAAAACAACTGCTATATACATATATACAATGTATTATATACAATTGCATTTTAATAACTCAACATCAAAATAGTCAGTGTTATGAATAGTATGTATTGTCAGAATAACCTTAAAGAAATGTGTTTTGCTTTGGCCTTTTTTTTCTCTTTCATCTATCATAGAACAGAATACATACCTAAAGCCACATAAGAAAATGTTTCAATTTTATTTGTATAGTGTTTTTATTCATTTATTTATTTGAAAATGAGAGATAATCTTTGTCTTTGGGATCATGGGGAGTTTGTTGAACTGAAAGTACTCTTGAAATTGTGTGGTAGGGAATTAAATAATTTGGTCTTAATTTTCATCTTTGCCATGATAACTTACTGTATGTCAAAGTCTTATTTTCCTATTTAAAAATATTTTACTAAAGTCACGCTTCAGATGTAGAAAAACACAATACACCCATTTTAAAAACCTGTTTTTTTCTGTTTTCATTGTAAATATTCAAAGGTTGACCCAGTTAGGTGTAGTCCTATTATTTAGTGTAAATCCGCAACTCATCCTTTTTAAAAAACATTTAAAAAGTTTTTTTAATTACTTTTAAAGGTGCTAAGAAACATCCTACACAAAATGCATGTAACTGCAAATTACATAAAAACACTCCAGTCTGTGCAATGGTGTTTTGTATGTCTTATACATATTGAATATTAAACATTAAACATATCATTTTCTAATTTCATATGGGGCATGCAGTTTCATACCAACACACACACACACACACACACATGCAGACAGAGAGAGAAAGAGAAATGTATGTTAATCAATCAATTTGTGCAATCAAAGATTTACTGTACCAATTCACCTATAACATTTGATTTTGGTGTTTACCTGCTAATTTCTTCAAAACAAACCCTGTAGGTTTTCTTGCAAATATTTGAAATGTTCACATTATTACACTGTAGTTTAACACCTTATACACTGTCATTTGTAGCAAGGTCTTTTCCCTCTTCTGAAACTAATTCAGTGATAACAGTGTTTAATAAAATACCCAAAGTACATCTACATTAACACACGTATGCTCTGAAGCACGTAAATGTGTCGAACACAATCTAGAGGGAAAAAAACAAACGTGATCCGGATGAATATGCCTTATGGTCCTCTTTAATTCAGCTAAACTGTAAAACCTCTTAAACGGAGCGCTATGGACCCGGGGGATCCAGAGAACGTTAGGAGCACAGCGCGGTCGAGTGTTGAGAGAGCAGCGTTCGTGACGGGGGACTTTCAGCCCGAACTCCGTCCTCGCTCTGACTGGGTCCACGTACTGAAGAAGTCGGTCCTCGCCTCGATACAGAAACAGGTTCAGCTCTCCCGTCTCCGTGTTTTCTGCCTCAATGGTCCCACTCTGGCGGTTCTGTCCGCAGGAATGTACAGTAAATTCAGAGAAAGACCGGTCTGCTGCTTCGGTGCCTCAAACCTGCGCTCCTCAACGTGCCAAAAGGTCTGTTTTTAATAGAACAACAAAGGTCAGGCCTGCGTCTGTGCTGCTAAAACATTTCTGTTTCCATATTTGCAGCCAAGAGCTAACAATAAACCCATGTCTACACTCCCTTTCCAATAGCTAACATTTCTCTTCTGGTTTTTCAGACCAGGGTTCGAGCTGTTTATTCGCCTTCAACTGAACAGCTATTTCCATGGCTTTAATTACTCTGGATATTATATGTTAATTAAACGCATGCTCACGGAATTAAGGCCACTGTGTAAGCTAGAAAAATAAATAAATCATATCAATTGCTTGTGTGAGTATTAAAAAAGGGCTTTATCTTAACAGCCATGTAAGCTTAATGATCTTTTGATGGCCCTTGGTTGTACAAATACACAACAGCATCGTGATTAATTCCAAAACTAACTCCCAATTCTGATAAAAAGGTTTAGTCCCAGGCTTATCAGTTGTTGATTCTACTGTGTCCTTTAAACAGCTGAATTCAATAGGCCTTTTTTTTTTTACCCCATTACGGCATAAATTCTGTTCATGTGCATGTAGCTTTCATGACAATACAAGATTCCTTCATATTGCGAATCATCCCCTAACGTTGGAGGGTGCTGGCCGGGAATGTTTGGGAATTCCGTGGTGCGGAATGGCGGACAGAGGCTGAGACCCCCTCTCTTTCATGTTGTTATCAGGCATACCTTCATGTCCAAACTCAGCTGTGTCCAGATGGGCTACGGCCCACGGCGGAGGGCACTGTTTTGTGGAGACGTTCTGGGTAAATACGGGGGACTCTCTCCTCCCCGGGTCCTCCCGGGCTCAGAATGTTGTGTTCCCAAACACACACACACACACACACGGAGCCGGCATCGTTCCGATCCCACAAGCCTGCCTCTTTTTAATATTCCGGGCCCGGAGTGTTCTCAAGGCTCCCGGCCTTCCGTGATAATGATAAGACTCTAAATCCCCGTGTAGATTTGACCTTTGTCCTCACTATTTTTAACCTGTCTTGTGCGAGAAGGCTTGTGATCCGTCAGGGCCGGGGGATTAGGCCTCTGCTCGGGCCGAGGTGGCTGGGAAGGGGGATGTTGCGTTTGGCACTGTTCGCCCCAACAGTAGTCCCAGGCCCGACTAGGCCCTTTTCAAAGCACCCGATATT
>NC_083766.1:3200758-3205758 GCF_963514075.1 Conger conger | reverse complement strand
ATTAGAAGCAGGGAGTGTATATATATATATATGCATGTGTGTGTGTGTGTGTGTGTGTGGGTGTGTGTGTGTGTGTGTGTGTGTGTGGTAGGGTTTTTCCATGTGAACCCCATGAGGAAAAGCTCAGAGCAGGAATTATCAACCTTTCTCTGAAAAATATTTTATAATATGAAAAAATAAAAATAAATATTTTTTTCAATATTCTCCATAATCTTAAGCATAGTCATTGCATCCCAAGTCAGGCCAGGGACCCTGTGCAGTAGCATCGAGGACCCCACCGGGCCCAGCAAACCCCCTGTTTAAAACCCAGGGATCTTTTCAGTCACATAGTTCAAGGAGGTGTAGAGTCAGCTGCTGCCAGGACCACTCTGATGAGCGAATGAGGGAAAGTGTCCAGCGTGTGAGGCAGCGCCCGGATCGAGGAGCGCGAGGAACGACCTCCGGACGCTCTGGGAACACGACCCCCTGCCACTGCAAATCCGCTCCCAGTGAAGAGGTGGGACCGCCAGATCCTAGAGGACCGGACCGCACCTTTGCTGGTTGCTCAATAGCGTTGCCGTCGATGAATCACCGCTGGAATGCAAACATTTGTCTGCGGGATACTCCCCAGGTTTCTCTGAGTCGGGCGTGGAGGGCAAACTCATCCCTTTGCATCACACAACGCCATCACCTCAAAACCCACACTCATCCCAACATAGTTTTTGTTGTTGCTAATTGCAGACACTGTACTGTGTGTTTGTGTGTGTCTCCCCACCCCCCCCCACCCCTAAAAGGTGTTCAGTCTATAGGAACCATGACATCACCATCTTACTTTTTAAAAACAAGTGCAGAATTAGGTAGGTCTGAGGTACACTTCAGACTGACTCTATTTCTCACACGGAGGAGTTGCTGTGTGGAGCAGCCTGCCGGGGCCTGCAGGAGAGGCAGACATCTTGGTGTGTTTGAGACCACGGTCCAGGTTTAGGCTCTGTGCCTCTGTGTGCCTGGGCCACACATGCCTCACAAAATTAGGTCACGCTTTACAATACGGTTACATGAATTGGAATTAACTGATGTAGTTGTTAATCGTTCATTTATGATGTACAAATATATTAATTAGGCATGAAATTTAGTTAATGGATTTGTTTAATTACTAACTAATGCATTAGTTACATAAATATTCATATATCTGAACAAATACATAAACAGTTTTTTTTTCCCCATTACAATATGAATTGGCATTGACTAATGTAGTTATCATCACAAATTAATGATGTGCAAATACATTAACAAAGCTGTACAGATTAACCTCTCAGTAGCTAGTTAGTCATCAACTACGTACATTGGTTAACGCCACACTATTTTTTCATTATTATCACATTTTTAATTATCATTAACATTATTGAAAAGTGCCACCAAAAATCACGACAGATAAGAAAGAAATGTCAAGGGAAAGATCAAGTTTGTGCTACACTTCCAAATCCAATCGCATTCCCATGCCATGGTGTCAGTGTGGAGTTGTTCAGCGTCCGGGGAAACAGGTCAGGCCCGATGGGCATGTCCAATCGCCAGGTTAGGGTTTGAGGTCAGCTCTGTTTGCAGCACTTAGCTCTTATTACGTATGAAATCCAAAGGCAAACAGACAAGGCACTGACAAGCCAATTCATTAAAAAAAACCCTGTTTCAGGCCATTGCGAATGAGTCGGGACATGAGAGCAGCCTAATTGCCGTTGGAAACGGTTATTACTAATTTACCTTAGCGGCGTTATCTCCTGGAGGGCGGTATCTGCTCGCTCTGCGCACGGCGATGGTCTTAGCTAATCTCTTGTTGACCAAAAGGCTGGAGAATACATTACAGGTCATCGCCCGAGACTCGGGGGCAAACAAATTCCTAACTAACGAGGGCGGCCTTTGTCGTTTGTCCGAACAACCTCGTTCCTTTCCTACCGGCTTAGATCAGCCTGATAGAGGCGCAAAGTCGCAGGGCAATATACATTCCTCAACATACACGATGGGCTTCTCTCCAACAGAGACAGCCTCAGCCCAGGGATCTCAGCCCAGGGATCTCAGAGTCAAATCCTGGAGGGGTTGACATGTTCCTGCATCTGAGTGCTTGATTTAAGTCACCGATTGCCTAAATAGTTTGCAAACCTTGTTTACGAGGCCTATATTGGCTGCCTGAGACTAGAGTTAAACCTGCAGAGACAGTGCCCCCTCCAGGACTGGAGTTAAACCTGCAGACACAGCGCCCCCTCCAGGACTGGAGTTAAACCTGCAGACACTGTGGCCCTCCAGGACTGAAGTTAAACTTACAGACACTGTGGCCCTCCAGGACTGAAGTTAAACTTACAGACACTGTGGCCCTCCAGGACTGAAGTTAAACTTACAGACACTGCGGCCCTCAAGGACTGGAGTTAAACTTAGACACTGCATTTATTTGTCTGGTGAATTTGTACGATGCTGACAGACGAGGCAGACATCACGTGGTCTGGATGTGAGACACCAAGGCGTGACCATTAGTGTTTATTTTAAAGGATGGATTAATAAAAGTAAATGTTAACAAGGAGAGCAGGCAGGGAAAACATCCACGCCTTGCTTTAAAACAACAGCGGCAGGACAGCTTATTGAAGCATGCTCTCGTCACCTGGCCTAATGCAGCTCACGCTCCTGGGGCCGTTCCCTCCCGACTTCTGACATCGTTCATCACCTGAGCTCAGGTAGAGGGTCTCAGCAGAGCGTCTGCACCGGGATCTGGAACCTGAAGTCCTGGTGCCCGTTCACCAGGGGTTTGGGCACATGTTGAACAGTTTGGGAACTTTTAGAGCAGTTTGGGAACTTTTAGAGCAGTTTGGAAACTTTTGAAACTTTTTGAGTACTTTGGCCGAGTTTTGGAGTGGTTTGGGCATGATTGGAGCAATTGGGACACAATTGGAGGAGTGGTTTGGGCACATTTTGAGAGGTTCGGGCATGGCTGAAGTAGTTTGGGCACATGCTGAGTGGTTTGGGCACTTCTGGACTTGTTTGGCCACATTTTGAGTGGTTTGGGCATGGCTGAACTAGTTTGGGCACATTTTGAGCGGTTTGGGCACAAATGGACTAGTTTGGGCACATTTTGCGCGGTTTGGGCACAAATGGACTAGTTTGGACACTTTTGGAGAGCTTAAGCAGGCACACACTACAACAGATCCCCCCAAAACAACAGTGGGAACATTTGGGACAGGAAGTGGTTGCCATGGCACTGAAGTCACGTGAGGCCAGAGACCTCTACACAGTCAGTTATTTAGCTGATTCTTTTAATCCGAAGCGACTTACAGTTGATTAAATTAAGCGGGAGCAATGTGCAGTTAAACGCCTTGCTCAAGGGCCCAACAGCTGCACTGATCTCATTATGGCTACATTGAGGCTTGAACCACCAACCTTCCGGGTCCCAGCCTACTGGCTAAGACATGCCCGCCTCTGGAGAACTACCTAAGGAGGGTGGGGTCCTCCTTAAATCTATGTAATATTTAAAAAAACTCCACCATTTTGCACACCGCACATCGGAACTAGTTTTCGGCACCCTGATACGCCCTCATACACCCTGATACACCCTGATACACCCTTATACACCCTGATACACCCTCATACACCTCCTGCCTGTTTTAGGGCTGATTCATGTGTGGGTCCGCAAACGTGCCCTGTCGCAACGACGGCACAGATCATTTACCAGAGTCAACAGGGCGAGGGCTCCGCCGGGGCCGTTCGTCAGGCCCCGGGACAGGGCGATCTGTCACACCCAGCGCTTGTCAAATTAATGCCATCGCAAACGCCGCACGGGGAGGGGGGGGGCCGGGGAGGGGGGGGGGGGGCAGGGCGGGAGGGGGGGGGGGGCAGGGCGACAAAGCCTTCAGCTTTCCACAAACAATACACAGCTCCAAGGGCTTCAGCTGACCTATTGTGCACAGAATCTCAATATACACACATGAACCCACGTGTATATATACACACACACACACACCCACATGCATATGTACACACACACACACACACACACACACACCCACATGCATATGTACACACACACACACACACACACACACACACCCACATGCATATGTACACACACACACACACACACACACACACACACCTGCATGCATATGTACACACACACACACGCACACACACACCTGCATGCATATGTACACACACACACACACGCATATATACACACACACACACCCACATGCATATATATACACACACACACACACACCCGCAAGCATATACACACACACACACACACACACACGCATGCATATACACACACACACACCCGCGTGCATATATATACACACACACCCGCATGCATATCCACACACACACACACACACACACACACACACACCCGCATGCATATATACACACACACACACCCGCCTGAATATATACACACACACACACACACACATGCACCCGTGTGCGTATACACACACACAGATTAATATATACACCCACACACACACTCACACACACTCACACACACACACACACACACACAGCGATGCTAGACTCCGGAGAGGATCAGGCTGAATTTGAGAACGCAGATCATGTGTTGTTCATAAACCTAATTCATGCCGGGATGAAGACATCTGCAAGTGGATTCCACAGATTCCGTTGCTACAGTGTGTGATTGCAGCAACGTAATCAAAATGGTGGTCTTAGTCCCCCCCCCCCCCCTTCTGCACTTCAGTTCCTCTGTTTTCTTTCTGGGGTGGGGGTGGGTGGGGGGGGGGGCAAACAAAGCTTATAAATACTATCATTGAGGGAATCCACCTTAACAAGGTAATTCTAGATGCTGCGCTGGTGCCTGAATTCAGACCAGCTGGACCTTCTAATCCAGGCCCTCGGTGGGCCCCGGTTCGAGCGATGTCAGGTCTGATTGAGCGTTAATTACAAACAGCGCGATCTCCAGCGGACTGGGGCGCTGCGTGATCAGGGCCTGGTTCCAGGAGGGCTCCTCCCTCTGTGTGAAGGCTCTC
>NC_083766.1:3190758-3195758 GCF_963514075.1 Conger conger | reverse complement strand
TTATGTGCCTGGCCTTCACCGCATGCGTGCCGATCCACTCCTGCCTGCGTTTCAGATTCATGTCGCAATTAAATAGCAATAATAATCAAGAGTAATTAATTAGTCAACAATAAGCCAGTCAAAGCTGGATGTCAGATTCGGGTCACTTAAAGGAGCGCGGCGGCCGTTTGAGAGGGCGGACACGTCAGAGCCTCCGCCCGCGGTCCGCTCCGCGGAGCGCCGTAATCTACGCTCAACTTGACGTCCATTGTCTAATCAATCTGCCTAAGCCCTGCGCTCGCAGCCTGGTCAGCCTCTCCGGTTTCAGATTGATTCGGCTGGATATCGCCAGGATTACGGGCAGTAGCCACGCAGTCTAGACACGGTTTCTGTTACATTAAATACAGACAAAAGCAGGCTGACGCTGGTGGGGGTGGGGGTGGGGGTGGGCGGGGGGCAGACCGGGTTGGTGTCTCCCTAAGATTGTACCTTCAGACGAGGGTTCAAATGCAGTCCATGGGCCCCCGAAGTCTCAATGCTGGGCTGTAACTCTAAACTCCGCGCAGAGAACCCCTGACAATCAGCACAAGAGCCGCGCTCATCATCTGACAGGTAAATATTCCCCCTCTCGCCGCCGACAGGAAAGCCGCCACAGACTTATTGACGTGCGTAGATAGGCGTCATTATAATAATTACTTATTGATAAAATTGTGATCGGTTAACCGCAGGGCAGAACTGTCACAATGAGAGACTTGACTCCTGTCAATTTAAGGTTTGAATTCTTTAAATAGCAGAGGCCCGAAGTGACATGCGATCCACCCGGTGGATCGTCGGTAAAATCGGCCTGGTTTGGCGACTTGGCTTCGGAGGCCACAGACGCTGCTCGAGTTTCTGCCTCCGATCTCGTTGCACACACAGCCTACACTGCGTGTCCCTTAGCTGTTGTCTGTGCACAGTGAAATGTTCAGTTAAATCAACCGCCAACTGAACTGATGTGTGCTCAGTCACAGGTGAATTAACACTGAACACTTAACCGTGTATCTGCCACTGCGGGGACACATTGAAACGTCTCATTAAAGTTTTATCCAACATGCCATTTATCATGCAGGATTTGTGGAGCTATGCGTGAGATAATAATCTTTCACCGACATACTGTGAAGCGCTGGCTTCATGAAGGGCGTGAACTATGAGGCGCATGAGAAAGGCGAGAGGCACGCTCTCACATACGCGTCAAACATGCTGACACAGAGACGTCATTTAAGAAGCCAAGCCTGCTGGTGATGACAGTAGGAATGTATTCAGCTGCAGTTAGTGCAGTGTAATAATGAGGTACTGACCAGAACAACAACGACAGATCCTATACCTCTCTTATCTCAATATCTCAACCTGTTAGCCTTACAATTTTAGAATTTATTTCATTATTAGTATTATTATTGTTATTGTTATTATTATTGTTATTATTATTATTATTATTATTATTATTATTATTACTATTATTATTAATTAATCTGAAACATGGATAGACTGACATTTGTAAGAGTCCCAGTGACATTTGAACATTTTAAAGATAAATGAAGGTGCAGTTTTGCAGACAGAGATGAAAGTCAGACACACATTAAACTCAGTTGTCAATAAGGATTCTCCAGACAGAACTGACTAAAATCAATCTGTGTCGTGAAATGGGACCTGTTCATTCTAATCCAGCTCTGAGGATTGTCAGGGTTTCATAATTCAGCTGCTGATAAAGTCGGTTCCTGTGACTCAGCCATGATACTGCGTTGGCTAATCGAAAATAGGAGCAACTTTTTGACATTCCTCAGAATGTTGATGTAGTGTAGTGTAGTCCTCAGAATGACATTTTCTGGCAGTTTTTTTTTCACACTACACTGAAGAGCTCCAGACACCTCCAGGCTTTCCACATGTCAATCATTAGGGAGGTCCCAACGACGAATGAAAGTGCATTCTCTCAGCCTGCTTTTGGATTATTATTTTTTACATTCCATGCTTAAATTATCTATAAATGTGTCCTGTTTTTACTGCCATGATTTGTTTGACTGGCTTATTAATGACACATTAATTATTTTAGATTATTATTGCTATTTACTTCCTTTATTTTGCTTTTTTTTAATTAAATGCCTTGTTGAAGATATAATCAGCATCCTCTGAATTAAATGTGATGTAGGCCCACGCGCTGTCTTTAAGGGTAAGAGCTATATAAGAGCTATATAATTCCTTCATAAGCAATACATAGCACATTCATAAGCACTACATAAGCATTCATAAGTGCTTATGTCAATAACCTCCAATAGGCACATGGTGTGTTATGCCAACTTTGATGACATACACTGTATTTCCCTTGGTATGGCATGGTAACGTCAGTTGCTGAATCAATGTTAACACACCATAGGCCTATTTGAGAATGTACCATGTAGTGCTTATGAAGGAGTTATATCGCTCTTGTTATAGCACCCTTTAAAGGAAGTGCTACCAAATGAAGTAATACTGCGAGTGATATGAACGAGGGGGTTGAGTTTGTGTGACCGAGTCCCCTGCCCCCGGCAGCAGTCCCACTATCCTCGATTGACCCTGTTTGTATTTCCCCCCCCCGGAGTTAAAATGGCCGCCGTCCAGAAGGAGGCAGAAGACGGAAGACTCCTCACACATCCATCATCCGCCTGACAGCCCAGATTCCCCCTAAGCTCCTAATTGCCACTCATTGTTCACGTGGACTTTGAACTCGGCGGCGCTAAGCGGGCGTCTTGGGCCGGCGTCTGAGCCGTTCACGGAGGCAGGGGAAGCCCAGCGCCTTCGGGTTGGGATGAGTCTTTGCCCCGGATACCTCTCCCTGGATTCTACACCCCCCCTTCCCCCCCGGCCCCATCCCCCCCTCTTCAGGACCACCGGCCTCGCTGCACCTGTCCGTCTCTCCGCAGACGGCCCAGACGACGCACAGCGCCGTCTCCCACAGCAGCACATCACTTCCGGACGTTTCCGCACGCCTCCCAGCGGCGGGTTGATGTCTCGGTGGATCGATGTCGCGCGTTTAGCAGTAATCCGCGATTCCGTCGGGCGGGAACGCCGCGTGATGGACGCGCAGCCGAGACGGGCGCTGAAAGACAACTCCGGAGAGAGGTCTGATGTTCGGGATCCTTCGGCTCACGCGTGCAGACGTGGAGAATCGTTCCAGGTTAAAGGTTAAAGGTCGAAGGCGCATCAATCGCTGGAGCTCACACGTGCACATTCTGTTCCGCATGCCGCAACTTCGGCCCGTTCGGTATGCAGTGCTCATTATTCACATCGGTATATCTTTTGGTGTGTGGTGAGGGTTCTGCCACAAAATGGCTGCCGTTGCATCACCCGGGAGCGTGCTGCACATCGGCGGTGGTTGAGGCGAGCCTCCCCCTCATCACTGTAAAGCGCTTCGAGGGCGAGGAAGGCGCGACGTCAACTCAATGGCCCATATCTCTCTCCATCTACATTCAGGATTCCGGAACCTCAGAAAATTCCGGAATAACTCCCGCAGAAACGGCGTGGGCGGCGCTCTCCGTGACGTCGTGCGGAAGGCTTCTCGGGAGCGAGACGGAGCGAGACGTAGTCCCGCCGCGGGTTCGGCCCACGCCCACGCGGCGTGACCCAGATACCGATGGGCCCTGTGATCCCCCGCCCGGGCCAGGTTTTCCACTTCACAGAGGCGCGGCCGCCACACTGATCCCCTGAGCGGAGCTGTTGTTTTAGGACGGCAGGACCGAAACCGCCGTCGTTCTCAGATCTGCTTCATTCGGGTGCATCACCAAGTCAATCTTTCAACAAGTGCCCTCAACAGCCTTTCATACCGGCTCTGCTGCATGAGAACTGAACTCTGGGTAAAAGTGTGTGAAAATTAACCCTTGCCTGGGACTTAAACAGTAAAATAACATTTATTTTTTCAAAAATGTTTCTATAATATTTAAATACAATTATTAACATTACGTGCAGGCCATCATCACAACATTAAACAGCTACATATCACGAAAAGATTGATGATTATAAAACAAATTTTATTGTTGTTGTTTTTGTTGTTATTGCAGTTGATGTTGCTGCTGCTGTTGTTTCTGTTGGTTTTCTGTTGTTATTGTTGTTGCTGCTGTTGTTTCTGTTATCATAGTTTTATGTTGTTGTGTTCGTTGCTATCATTGCTGTTGTTATTATTGTGGTTGTTGTTGCTGCTGTTGTTTCTGTTATCGTAGTTTTATGTTGTTGCGTTCGTTGCTATCATTGCGGCTGTCGTAGATGTTGCCGTCATCGGTGTTTTCACACAGGTTAGGATTAAGCTTTTTTTGCATCACACTACAGGGGAAAACTGTTGCAACATACAAGCACTGACAGGACCATCACACTCACCACAGGAAAAGTACAGTAAGCTGTGTAGTTAAGATATGGGAGCTTATGTGCATGAGCATGTCAGTCTGTGTGTGCGTGTGTGCATGTGTGTATGGGTGCATGTGCATAATCGTGTGTGTATGTACATGTGTGTGTGTATGTGTTTGTGTGCATGTGTGTGTATGTGCATGTGTGCATACTTGTATGTGTGTGCATGTGTGTATGTTTTTGTGTGTATGTGCATGTGTGTGTATGTATGTGCGTGTTTGTGTATATAGGGTGGGGGCAGGGTGTATGTGTATGAGTGTGTATGTATGTATGTATGTGTGTGTGTGTGTGTATGTGTGTGTGAGAGTGTGTGTGAGTGTGTATGTGTATGAGTGTGTGCATGTGTGTGTGTATGAGTGTATGTATGTGTGAGTGTGTGTGTGTGTGTGTGTGTGCGTGTGTGAGTGTGTGTGTGTGTGAGTGTGAGTGAGTGTGAGTGTGTGTGTGTGTGTATGTGTGTGAGTGTGTGTGTGTGACTGAGTGTGTGAGTGTGTGTGTGAGTGTGTGTGTGTGCGTGTGTGTGTGTGTGTGTGTGAGTGTGTGTGTGTGTGTGAGTGTGTGTGTGTGAGTGTGAGTGTGTGAGTGAGTGTGTGTGTGTGTGCGTGTGTGTGTGT